>NC_079209.1:45345555-45645555 GCF_026745355.1 Beta vulgaris subsp. vulgaris | reverse complement strand
AAGAGGGAATCAAGTCCATCCATCGAGGAACCACGTACAGGAACACCAATTACTGGCACAGGAGTAAGTGCTGCAACCATTCCTGAAAGAGCCATACTTGATAAATCTAAACTGTTGGTTGATGCAAAGACCGAAAGCAAGAAACAAGTGTTGATGGTGTAACCTGGCAAATGTGCTGCACCACCAGCACCAGCAATGATGACTTGGATACCTCGTTCCCAAGCAGACTTAGCATATGAAAACATCATTTCTGGGGTCCTGTGAGCAGAAACAATTCTCACCTGCAGATTTTTTAACATATGCCAACTATATTATCATGTGACGACTCGTTGCAGCTTATTTCATGTATAAAGCAATAAAGTTCAAAAAAAAATCCACCTCATGTTCCACTCCAAACATATCTAAAATCCGTGAAGCATCCTTCATGACAGGAAGATCTGAATCAGATCCCATTATAATCCCAACTCGAACCGAGATTGCACCTAGAAATGACATTGCATGAGTTATCCCAACAATTGACCAGGTTGACAAATAAAGGTCCTAAATGAAGACAATGCAGCTCACTTTGTAAAAGCTTTGAAATGTCAAGCAGTGTGTCATCAGAAGCGTTGATCTTCACCCCCACCCCCATTAATAACATGAAACAAAAAGAGCTAAAAGATAACCTGATTTTCCATGAAAATTTTACTCTCCATACTAGATTTAACTACAGTCTACAATCTGCTTTCCCTACGTAAGTAGAGCTTAAAAGGCACGAAGTAAGCAAATATGTCTTTAACATGTAATAAGTCAACACCTAAAAGTTGAGTGTGGTAGGTTCCATTTGCTTCCTGGTTGGTTGTATGGTACGGGCACATTATGATAATTACATGGAAACGGATTGGTCATCACTAAGTTGATCCCGTAACCAACTTTTGGCTAAGGAGGTAAAACATATGCAAATCATTGGACAAGAAGCACACATGACAACCTAAAGGTTTTCCCTTCTCAGAATGGGATACACAAAAATAAACAAGGAATAAAGCATCACTTAAAAAGAGTTGCTATCTTGTGCCAACTTTGTAAATCAGCATCCCAGATAAGTGTCTATAAGGAGAAGTCAGCAATTAGCTGTCAAATTTTTCTGCTTTAGATTATAATGGACTAAAAAAAGAATGGTCTTTAAGTTATAGGTGCTTATTATTTTGTAGAAAACCAAGTGATGGTTGCATTTTAAGTATAAGATCTAATGGAAGCAACTTCTTAATTATAGTAAGGGTAAGGCTGCATACAACCAATTTCCTAACAACCCCCTCCAACCACCAAAAGAAATAAAAATTATAATTAATGCACTACAACATAAAAGTTTTCACTCTCCTCACACTGTAGAGAATTTCAAGATTTTATCTCTCTCTTAGTGTCTCATACTCTAATATGAAACAGGCATCAACACGCAGAATACGATCAAATGGCGAATACATGGTAACCAATTATCTGACTAACCATCTGTTTTGTCTTGTTTCAGCAAGGATTTTAGATGCCCCTCCACGATGCCCATAGAAGAGCCAACAATGGTGATGTGACCCATCTTACGTTGCCTTTTCATTTCTGCTATGATAGTTTTCATATCAGCAGTGTTGCAGAACATGATCATGAAGCCTTTGTAGAAAGTTATAATTGCAAAATATCAATGAATGAGATCCTCAAACAAACCTGACTTGTCATACCAATGAACTGAAGCCCCTGGCACAGTTAGACTTCTTCTCATAAGTTCGTGAGCTAAAAGGAAACCAGGTTCCCCCTATAAGGATACAAGATTAAACAAACATGTTATTTCACCATGAAAAAGATGTGGTAAATCCAATCACAAAAATTACAAGCCAAAAAATTTTGTCATTTTATCAGCAACTTAGATCCCTTGTGATGAAACTCACCTCAAAACTTCTTTAACTAATATGCTTTTTGACAATTCAAGGCAGCAAGGGAAAGAATAATTACCTCATCTTCTCCTAGTATATTATACATTATTGCAGCTATTGTCTTCATTGATGGATCACCAAGTGGAAGACCAACAACTGCTCGCAAGTGTTGCTCATACTGTGAGGTGTAACAAGATTCGATAGTATGATGCCCACTATTATGCGGTCTGGGGGCCACTTCATTCAGCAGAATCTGCAGCAGCAGTGTAGATTTAGTGAGCACAAAGTCGCAAAATATGGTTTATGAATGCATACAGTGAATAAGAAAGTCTTTCAAATTGAAAAAATAACAAATAGAAGTCAGTAAATATAACCTCTCCAGCCTCTGTCAAAAACAATTCTACTGCAAAGACGCCTGCTCCTTCCAACGAACTTACAGCTTTATGTGCAACATCAGTGGCTAGTTTTCTTACTTTCCATGGTACAACAGCCGGAGCCTTAACTATGTGACATATGTTTTCCCTACCAAAAAACCAGCAACCATAATAAGTGCAATCTTTTGTAATCCTCTTTTTCTTAGGAGAGATGTGCTGCTCCCTTATAGGTACAACATAATGGTCAATGAGGCAATTAAAAATGTCAAACATCTCTTCAAACTCTAGAGAAACACATACTTGTGTATAGTTTCAACAACAGGATAGCACAAGATAGAATTGTCTCTTCCTCTAGCAACAATGACCGCCAACTCCTGAACCAAAAAATAAATAAGCGTCAGAATTATCATGGCCATCTCCACCTAAGAAGCCATAGAATTTGATTCAAATAGAAGTACTGATATGATTAAGCAGTAACACACACAAAACAAAATGCTAATTTTGTTTTCTTTAAAACTAAAATCAGATAAGATTATTAAACCAACAAACAGATTAAATTTGTAAAATACCATGTGGGATGAAAAGAGGATACTCAATGATAGCCAGCTGGAAGAGAAGACTTCCCGTCCCATGGTGTACCTGAGTGCATGTCAGCAAGACTTCTGAACACAAGTGAATTGGAGTCTTTTTTTAAACTACAGTTTGTATATGGCAGTTGGTATTTAGAATGTGGCGATAAAGAGGAAACATAAGGTGATCCTTACACAGTTGGACTCAAGGGGGGCAACAGAGACGTATAAGCTAGTTCTGTCAGAAACATTGGTCAGTCCAAAGTGAACAGACTAGACTCCGGTAATGTTGTAAGCACCAACTTTAAATGAACGACACGCCAGATAATTGAGAAGAAAATTTTATTGATCTCTTGATCAAGAGAGAGAAGCAAATTACTGGAGGTGCCAGTACTTTTTGAGAATAGAATGATCAAGGAGCTGAAAAAGAAGATATTGATTACAGGAACCCCTCATGCATGGAAGAACCTTTCTGCAGGTTACTTCCTGTGCACTATTAGAGCCTATGCTAAGTTCCATCTTCTTCACCTGAATATTTACCATTTTATTACAAAAGACGACAAAGAGGACAAAAATTAGAGTTCCACACTAGTTAGTCTAGGACTATTTTCAGTGCGAAGATTCCATTTCCTGTAACAAGTTTTCCTGGAAAAAATATTATAGCGAGTGAATCTGGCTTACTTGTCACTAAATGTGACCTGAACGAGACAATTGGCTTACTTCATTGGCACCTTAGTTGATTGGAGCTCAAAAGCCTTTGATTTTGAAGCCTTCAACTGTGATTGGAATTTGCAACAAATCAACCTCGCCCTCCCATCGTGCTGACCTATCACAGACGTGGCAAGAAAGGTGTCAAGGAAAAGGGAGAGAATTAACGGTAACCTGGGAGAAACTCAGAGAATGTCAGAGCATATTCAGAGAATATCCAGAGTCACAGAAAATACTGAGCTGTAGGATGAGGTGTCCTGTGAGGTATCCTTTTCACGTGTTATTAGGAGAATGAAAGTTGTAGCTAGCAATAAATAGAGGCTAGATGGTAGTAGTATGGTACAATTGAAGAGTTTTTCATACTAATTTGGGAGAAATCTTGGCCTCTCGAAAGCCTTGAGCTAGTTTGTTCTATCATATACACCTCAGCTCTGTGTGAGTTTTCTCTCATTATTGAGGAAGAAGAATTCTGCCATTATTATCTGCGTGTGTGTGTTCAGGACCCTTAATTTGTTACAACTTGGTATCAGAGCAAGCTGATCCATGACACCTGCGACTAGCGCTCAGAATGCTTAACGCATGGATAAACTTGAAGAAGAAGTTGCGGCCTCAAGAGCAGCATGGCAGAAGAAATAGCTACGGCAGTAGCAAAGCTCTGCAAATGCGATGACCACTATCACACCAGATCATTGCAAGTATGGATCATTCCACCCAGAGGTTGGAAGGCCAGATTGAGCACTCCCGGGAGACTCAAGAAGGCATGATAGAGAAAATTCGGTCTGACCAGTGCAAATTCTAGGAGGAGGTAAGAAATTCCATGAACCTGAGACGACCACCTTCTACTCCTTTTGTGAACGAGGAAGAGGAGGAAGGGTTCGTTCAAAGAGGATTGGGGCCCCTCAACCAGGGAGAAATCAGAGGGGAGGAGGAACTTACCTTTGCCGAAAATCCTGGCGGTGAAGTTTTTATTTAATGGGATGGTTCAGGTGGAGGACCAGGAGGAACTCAGCGGAGCAGAGACGGTAATGGGTGGGGAGGCACGGGTGGGGAGGCACGGGTTGTACGAACGGAGGTGGTGGTAGGCCTGGTGGTAGTGATGGGCGGGGAGGAAACGGAAATTATGGTGGAGGAGGTTGGGACACAGCAGGGAGAAATAACGGAGGATATTGGTGGGGAAGTGCTGAAGGAAACGGTGAAAGTGGAGGCGGGTCAGGCTGGGGTGGTAAGGGCGGGGAAATTGGAGATATCGGAAGTTGGATATGCCACTTTTCGATGGCCAAGACCCGGATGGATGGATGGGTAGTCAAAGCAGAGAGGTATTTTAATTTTTATTACGTCAATGAGGAGGAGAAAATGGGAGCGGCAGTAGTAGGCTTAGAGGGGGATGCACTGTCGTGGTATCATTGGGAGCATCGCCGGCGGGCAATCAGGGTGTGGCCGGAGCTCCAGGAGTTAGTACTGCAACAATTCCGACCAGCCCACTCTGGGTCACTCTATGAACAGTGGTTAGCTATGCGACAGGTGGATTCAGTCCATAATTACCGACGACAATTCATTAAATGGCAGCTCCTTTGGACGAGGTTCCAGAGAGAATTTTGATGGGGCAGTCTTTACATGGGCTCAAGGAGGAAGTAAAAGCTGAAGTAAGGCAAATGGGCCCATTAACGTTGGACCAAGCCATGGAACATGCATTAAATAGAGTCCTCCCATTTAGGCTTCAGCATATGTTTGCTGCAAATCTCAGATCTTATTCCAACAACAGTCCTAGACTTCACCATAGAATAATACGCTACAACCTCACATATAAATACACATCTTACCACATGATCAACATATAAACTCTATTTGAAGGACTCTCATACTACTTGAGCCTATGCCAACTATGACAAGTAACTTTGCAGCCTTAATAAGGGTGTACACTGCGTCCAAGACCAAACCGGCCTCCAATATGCTGCCATGTCTTAGATACTCATGTCAGGTACATGGAGCACTTAATGGACCAGCCAAACAGGCTTTCTGGAGTCAGGGACCAACTTTTGCAGCTTAGTAGAAACAGGTTTCCATCTTAATTTCTTTATACTTCTTGTCTTCTTCAACCACTGCATTGGACTTGTTATCCTAACCATATGCATCTATTACAATGAGAATTCTTTTTTATCTATATCGCCTCTAGGAAGTTGAATAATTCATACTGTGATAAATTTCAGAAAGCAAAGGATAGAACGCTAGAAAATTAGGTTGAAACAAATATAGTAATATAATTGGCAAGCTAGAAAGTAGCTACCTTCAAAAAACACAATGCTTACTAGTAATTTTTTTGATGGTAATATCTCCATTCTTAAAAGTGTATTTGCTCACTGCACTACACAAGAGGAAGAAAAATGGTTGTTTTTGTTTTAAATGCTTAATATATTTTCCGAACATTGACCCCCAAAGTAATTGTCGTTGTAATGTATTTTTATACTTAGGGTGTATTGATGAAAGAAAGGAGCAACATGACAATTGAGCAAGTTCCCTTTTTCTAAAGAAGGTAGGTCGGTGCAAAGCAAAGAAACGAATCACTTCAGATTCAGACTTCCTACTACTTTAATATTATGCTTAAATGAGAAGAGCTTCTCCTTGCCTCAAGCAAAGAAGAAAGCAATGTCTACCAGTAAATGCCTTCAAACTTCAGTAAGCCATATAGAAAGTAACATCAATAGAAGTTTCAATCCTGCCTAATATTTTAGTGGGGGAAAGTTAAGACAAAGCCTGAGCAATCAAATTAATGAAGCTAAGCTTCACATAAGCCCCTAGTCTGATAAATTCTCAGACAAACAAGCTGGGTACAAGCAATAAAATAGCAATGGCTAGGCAGTGCATATGAATGCTTGGAATTAACAAAAGCTTTATTATTCTTTCCCTTCTTATGCCCTTACTAGGTTTGGAGGTTAGAGTTATGCAAGGAGTGAGAAGGTATGAATCTTTTAGGTTTTAGCTCTTAAGTAACTCCTTTTGCAACTCTTAAATGGTTTGACATAAGAAGGTAGACAGTACAAATCATTTTACCACTTAAGAAAATTTTCGATTTTCAGAGGAGCTTAACAACCAGATCACAACCACTGCTTGGAAAAAGGGAAATTGCAATCAAACATAATTTCAAAACTTGATCTCCACAAAGATTTAATCATTCTGAGAAACAAACAAGACTAGGGATGTCTCAAACATATGTGGGTGTAGATCTTACAAAAAATTGCACAACTTTTTCATTAAACTCTTGATTTCCATCTTAAAAGGAGAACCTTAGGCCTTTCACCTTCACCCCAAGCATAAGCTGCTAAAATTGACAAGATCATTTTATTTTCTGACAGCAAATTTATACATATTTTCAAACTTAATGCTGGCATAGTGCAAGTCTCAATATAATCAACAAAAAATAACCATTCATGATATGCATAGACGGAGCATATATTCCTGGTACTATAAATCAACAACTCATTTGACCAATATCTGATGCTAACCTTTACAAATGGAGCCCACTTCTCAACATATAGACCTCGCTCATATCCCCCGAGAGCTGCAGAATGTGGAAAGTATGTTAATAGTGCAGAAAAAGTCAAAGAGAAAGAACTCGGAGACATGAGTAGTGTATGTGTCTATCTGAGAATGAGAAAGATAAAAGACTGGACTTTTAAGTTTTAAGCAACAATTATTGATAAGTGCATAATTGAGTATGTTTTTATTCCCTTATTTTGGTCTTTTATGTCATTATTTGGTCAATGTTTTAGATATTTAGATTAATTTTAATAATGTTAGATCATATATTACTTTTGCTAAAATTTACTATAAATTGCACTAATTAGCTCATTTTGTTGACATTAGGTATTATGGAGTCAAAGAAGACTAACAAAGTCTTACAACATAAGACAAGCAAATGAAGGGAAGAATGAGAAATAAAATAAAAAGAGAAAATGAAAAGAAACCAAGCAACTTGTTGTACATCAGTTGGAAGGTTGGTGCCAAAGAAAAAAAGAAGAATAGAAGAAAAGAGAGAAGATATTGAGAATATCTTGTACATCTTCTACAATTCATGAACAGAGGAAAGCTTAAGAGAAAAAAAAAGAAGAGGAAACTCTCTTATTCATCCTTCTGTACTTAACAAAAATGGAAGTAACTCAAACAATTTCCTTTTTCCCTTTCACACTAAAATCCCACGAAATTTGTCCCAAACTATCAAGCAATCAATTTTGGGATTTTTCACCGGTTTTGTGTAGGCTTCGATTGAGTATAATTTGGAAGCCCTTCTTTCGATTTAGGGTATGCAAGGATAGTCAGAAAATAAGGAGAGTACTACAAGGGAGTTTTGGGATTAGCGGAATCGAGATTTCAATTGAGCGAGAAGATTGCTTTTCACATGGATTTGATTCGTCGGCAAATACTCAGTGAGCTTAAGTAATATTCTCCTTATGTTGTTTCTCTTTATTCTGTTATTAAAGTTCTCAATGCAATGAGTTTGTAGTTTCGTGGATTTTTGTATTAGTCATTTGATTTTAGATTAATTAAATGAATTCAAGGTTTGGTTTAGTTTTTGAATTACATTGAAGTTCAGTTTACTATCATAATTTAAGCATGATTTGCTATCTCTTTGTGTTTGGGTTACAATTGAATGCTAAGTGTATAATTTGGTCTAGTTTAAATTATACTATTAGTAGTACTAATCATAATTTATTTCTGCGAATGA
Organism: Beta vulgaris subsp. vulgaris; assembly: GCF_026745355.1. Lineage (NCBI taxonomy): Eukaryota > Viridiplantae > Streptophyta > Magnoliopsida > Caryophyllales > Amaranthaceae > Beta > Beta vulgaris. The sequence goes on along the minus strand of NC_079209.1, from coordinate 45,637,286 downwards.
CCTGAATTAAGGCTAGAGTGCAATTCGATAATATTCATGTTAAACTTCTATGGGTTTAATTTGAATATGATTAATGAAGTCCTACTCCAAATGCTTCTAGATTTCGCCATTGTAGGTTGTGATGATACTTAGAGTGTAGAGTCTAGTTTAGAGTTAGTATCAGCCTAGTTCAGTATATTAATATGAAGGATAGGGAGATTTTGCAATCTTAATCTCTACAATTAATCAATTATACCAATCTTGAGTTTATTAGTTATATCGGAATTTATGGCTAGTTGCTTAAGTCTATTGCGGTGGTTATTTTCGGACTTGCTTGTCATCACTTGTAGATAGTAATTAGTTTTACTTTACTTAGTATATTAGTTACTATAATCTTAAACCCCCCAAATCTAAGTAAATAGGTAAATAGTTGTATAATCTCGATTTTATATGTTAATGATATTTTTCTCAGTTAAACTTTGAAATAAGGAATTTAGTAGTCTCTCCGTAGGATCGACCCTTTCTTAGCCTTTCCTACTTGTTAATATTTTTGAGGTATAAGAATAGGTTTTTAATTTTATACGGTAAACGACATGTATCAATTATCATCTGGCTGTTCATTCATAAATATGTCAAAAACACAGGTACTGCAATTAAAACCGGTCCACCATTTACTAAATGCTCATACTGTTAATTATACTTCTAAATATTTGAATGCATATGGAATGGGAAATAGTCTCCTCTCAGGTCCAAGCATTTATTCCTTTGTTCAGTTCTCAACTTCTCACTTATCAGCAACCAACGTTAGAAAACACAAATTACCCCTATCTTCAATCATATTCTACCGTTCAAGTCTTATCAGAAGGCATACAAATCCTAGAGCTACATACTACTCAAGGCTAAGGCCTAAACATCTTGCATGCTTGGTCGCATTTTACAAAATAAAGTAAAGTAGAAAAAGAAAAGTGAAAGATAGAAAGACCGAACAGATAGAACATCCCTGAATTACCAAAGGCATCTAAATTTGTTATCAATTTCTAACAAAATTCTTCCATGTGATTTCTACATAGACAGTTATAACGTCAGACAGAAATACCACAGCAGCAAACTAGTTCATACCTGCAACTGCAGAAGAAAGATCCTCTTCACCCTTAGCAACAGCATTACCACGTCCATCGTAGGCAAGCCTTTTACTTTTAATCATAAGAGGATAGCCAAATAGCTCTCCAGCCCTCCTGGCACTTTCAACACTATCTATCTGCATTGAACATATCTCAACTATAAGATCCAAAAGAAAGCAATTTCAAAAGAATCCAGAAAATGTAAACAGACTGGTACATCACAAGACATAGCGCACCTCCATAAACTCAGGCAAAGGGATTCCATGTCGAGAAAAGTGTAACTTTTGAAGATATTTGTCCTGCATTATACATGATATAAACAGAAATTTACCACCACAAATATCTCATTTCTAATGTATATAACAAAGTCAAAAGGCAACATGTAATAGCTCATATCTTCCTAATTGCACATTTCCATGCCATCACAAACATTGCAAAAAAAGCAGAATGACATATATCTAAGCATTAAACTTAAATACAAAATCAGATTCCACAATTCAAGCTCATCAAAAAGCTAGAATAACAAAATCAAACAGTCAACATAAAAAATCCAAGCATATCCATGTTTTTGTACCATAAAGATTGAAAATATTGTGAAGCATTAATACTATACCTGAATTATCCTAATGGTAGAGGCTTTGGGTTCGCAATCAACTCCTTGTTGTTCAAGTTTATCAAGTGTGGCAACATCAACATGCTCGATCTCTACCGTCAAAACTCCGCATCTAGGCAACCAAAAATACATCTAATTCATCATCACAAAAAACCAGCGAGCTTCAAGAAAACGAAAGGGGGTTAATATTACTAAATCCAACCTCTTTGCAAATTCCTCAACTGTGGCGCTATCATCAAAGCTCCCTACCATATGATAATATGCCAAAGAACTAGCTGGACAGTTCTGAGATGGGTCCAAAATTGCTACTTTGATGGCCAATTCTGAAGCAGCTTGGCATAACATGCGACCGAGCTGGCCACCTCCCAGAACACCCACAATCTTTTCAGACACACCATGAACAGGCAAATTCTCACTCCTGAATAAATATAACAAAGCCACAAACAAGTTCAATTTCCTGGTGAAAAACTACTGAATTCATACACCCAACATAAATTAACATACTTCTAGAGATTCTGAAAATACGCAGATGCTTTATTTCTAACTTCAGAGCCATGTACCCAGAACCACCCCCGACACCACCACAACCTCCCCCTCCGAAAAAAAGGTGAACCCATATAAAATAACGCATAGAAAATCCAAATATTACTAGAAACTGCATTGAATTAAGTCAAATTGTAAAATTAAAAACACACAAATAAAAGGAAAAGAATCCACAAAAAATAGCAAGCCCTAAAAGAAGTGAAAAATCAGAATTCATACAACTGGGAAGTTTTGAGTTGTAAATTGAAATAAAGGAAACGAAACGAAACAAAAAGAAAAAGATAAAAAGACTTACTTGATTGAAGAATTAGGAGATTCAATTGAAGCTTTACAAGAGATAAAAGGATGTATATTACTCTTAACGGACTTGAGAGAAACAGAAGAAGAAGAAGTAAAGTTGGTGGAATCCATTAAAGAAGATTTAATGGAGAAAAAAGGAGCATGCTTGTTACTGGTATGCAATGAGCAGAGAACACCTTGTTGTAGTTGCAGCAGCATTTGGAACAACACTAAGTCTAAAGTAGTAAAGTCTAAACTGACGAAATCTGACGGAAAAAGAGTAAATATATTCTCAGTAAGCTTGAGGCTCAGGGGCGGAAAAAGAAGAAATCTGACGAAACCCGAAACAGAAAAATATTATAATCTTTCCGCGCCCGCGCCGAGTTATATCACTGTTTTGATATTTGGTTCAGTGGTTCGACGGGCCGCAAATCAACAACCCTCTTCTGAAAAAATTCACGGCGAATAATCCAATTTTTATCCATCTTCCTTTTTTTTTTTTTAATCCATCTTCCTATAATAATTTTAGTTTTTTCCTATAATAATATGAACTCTTTAATTTCCTATATAAAATAGAAAAATATTATATGTAGTCCTTAGGCTAACTATAAGAAGTTTAAAATGGAATATTAAACAATAAATAAGCATTAGTTATATAAATTGATGTGTGATTGTATTATTAATTCTTCAAATAATATTATATATCAGGAAATGTATTTAATGCTTATACTTAGCCCTAAGGCTACATATAATATTTTCCTATAAAATATACAAAAAAAAAAAAAATAGTAGCTCTATGATTGTAGAAAAGATAAGAGTTTGGATTATTATGAGAACTATGCCAAAATTTGAAAATAAAAATGGATTATTCAAATCTGATTCCCCTATCTTAATTGTTTTATTTTAGATACCAAAAATTAAGGATTTACTTGTTCTTTTGCACATCTATATCTTCGAATATTCAAATAAGTCTCATATAATTGCTAATACATAAACAATTTTTAGTTCTCCGAAGTTTTTTTCAAATACTCCGAACCCACGTGCATGAAATCCTGGATCCGCCACTGGTTGTGACATTATATTAATTAAATATTAGTTTTATATGCATATGATGCGTACGAAAATACGTAGAAAATTATTTTTTTAGGGAATGTAAACAATTAAATTAATTGTTAATTTTATATAATAAATTAGGGATTTTTGAATTGTTGACGGTTTTCTTTTTATAATATTTTTTTGTATTATTTTTTTTACTTTTCTAATTAAAAGGTAGTTACCTTTTCTATTTTTTACTTATTTTTATTTTTTAATTAAAGTAAGGGCGTGTTCAGCACAAGCTTTTTAAGTAGCTTTTAGTGTCTTGACTAGGTCAAAACACTAATTAAGAAGATTAGTAGTGTTTGGCAACGTAGTGGTGTAAGTAGCTTTTAGTGTTACAAGTAGTGTTTTAGTAGTGTTTGTGAAAGGCTACAATTTGTAGCTTTGGGTAGCTTTATATATTAAAGTTTTATTTGAGTTTTTAGTTAATTATCTGTAAACAACTACTTTGACAGTTTCTTTTACAGGACATCAATATCTTATACCGCTACTTGGACAGCTAACAACTACACACCAACCACTAACAGCTGTCAGCACAACTAACAACTACTCTAACAGCTAAAAGCTACTACTACGGCTATTGTTGCTGAACACGCCCTAAGTAGTTACTTTTTTTTTCTATTTTCCAGTGTCCTACCCCTCTTGACATATAGAATAGAGATTTCAACTTTTATTGCTGGATTTAAGTTAAACTCATATTTAAATAAGAAAAAAAACTAGGAAAAATTGACAAATATAAGCCAACCTTTGGCCCATCTTTCACAAATAAGTCAACTTTTTGAAATTCCATAAATAAGCTAACTTTTGCATCATTTTAGCCAAATTTAGGTTAGGGCTTTTCATTTATCAGCTAACACATGTTACAGCAAGTTAATCACTATTTAAATATTATTTTATTAATCACAATTATAATTTAAATCTAATTTAATTATAATCACTATTTAGTCAGTATTTTATACCTAATTTGATTAATAATTTAAACTTTAAAAAATAAAAAAAAAACCTATTGCCATGAACACCACCACAATTGCCACCCCAACTGCCACCCCACCACCCTAACTGCCACCCCACCACCCCAACTGCCACACCAGACCACTGCCCCAACCCCACCCATCGCACAACCAGCCACCACCACCCAAAACCCACGCACCCACCACCGAACCAACCCCACCAAACCCAACACCCCCTAGACCACCCACAAACCCAACCACAATCGAACACCCCACCCACCTCACCAAAACCAAAACCCCCTAACCAACCCTGACACCACCACAAACCCACTGAACCCGACACCACCACAAACCCATTGAACCCGACACCACCACAAACCCACTAAACCGAGCCCTCCACCACTACAAACCACCGAACCCAGCCACACCATCACTCTAAGCCCAGCTGCGCATTAACCCAGCCACAAAACTACCCCCAACACAAAACCACCCATAACCCCACCCGTGAAACCACCCAAAACCCCGAAACAACCCGGACCATCAAATTACCCAAAACCCCTGCCGTGAAACCACCCAAAACCCCCGCCATGAAACCCCCATCCCGAACCAAACACCACTGTAACAGCCAGTAAATAATGAGGGTTTGATCTGTGATTAAGAAATCTAAGTTACGGAATTTAAATGTGATCGTACGTAGATAATGCCTATGATAAGTTGTATGTGAAAATAAATTGTGGATAAATTGTGCTTACGTGTAATTGTTGCCTAGAAGAAAAAATATATAATAATAATTGTATCGTTAGTTAAATGAGAATATGAATAATGTTATCTGGGTACTATGATCGACATATTATTGTAAGGATTTGAAATTGTGGGAGTTGAAAATTGTTGCAAGATAGAAAATTAATGATTCAACTATTAAGCACATCAATGGGTACGCTTAATAAAATGGACTTTGAAGTTCTTTTAATGAATGGGCTTAGGTAAATTAAGGAGATCTATGTTAAGGGTATTTGGATTAAAAAAATCACCTTGTAGGGCTTTAGACCACTAACCTAAGATATATTACTAAATTGGGAGTCATATTAAGAGGAAAAGAAAAACTGAAATTTCTGGAATGCACCAAGTGGAGGAAAGACCTCCTTAATGACCCTAAGATGGACGACCAAGGCTGAAGGGATACACCCATACCTTCCTCATATATACCTCCCCATTCCACATAATTTTCATCACCAAATTCGAACAAAAGTGTGCTGCCCAAGACTTCTCTCCTTTTTCCTCTTCTGCTCGCCATTCTGGCAGTATTGCCAGGGGCTCGCCTCTGCTTGTTTTTTTTTCGAATTTTTCCTTCATACTTCTGCATGCAAAACCTGATTCTCACTTTATACATATAGGAGCATAGCAGCAAAGAAATCACCATTTCGAGGCCAAGAAGTTCAAGAAATAGAGCCATCTTCTTCAACTAGGAAAACAGTAAGTATGTTTTGGGTCAACTGATATACTTCCTTTGGGTATTTTCTTATGATTTTTCTTGTGGATGTAAATAGGTGTTTAAGGATTCCAAGAAAGTCAGGACCTCATTCTAAGGAGAAGGAGAAGTCGAATTGCACCAATTGCGAACTAAGGTATGCAAATTCAATCCGTTTTTGGAGGACAAGTATTGCAAGAACTATTAGAAGTATTTTTGAGAATGAATTTGAGGATAAATTCTTGGTTTAGATGACTATTAGCTACTGTATATTGATGGTAATTAAATATAAACCTTTGCATGTTGAAAAGCAAATGAATTTGGGTTCCTTTCTTACACTAGAAAATGGTTAAGTGTGTGTGTATTCGGTTTTTCATAAAGAATTGTGTTTACTTGCATTTTGGATGGTATTGGTGTGATTGGAAGTAGGTTAGACGATGATTAAGATATTACATGTGTGTATGTTAATGGTTAAGAAAATCTCTTGTGATAGTGGTTGAATTCTTACACTAAAGAAGATGTATGTTTAAAGTTGTTTTACTACGTGATTTCTATAAAGAATGCTCCTTGAATTGTAGGAAGGTTGTATTGAAATTCTTGCAATGAAATCTTGATGAGGAAATACTGTATTTCAATAGTGTATATTCATAAGAGTTGTTACCTCACTTCATATTACACTAGGTGCGGAGAAAACTATTTAAAACGCGCTTTTAAGAATGAATTACCCTCGATTTCCTAGAATGTTTTCAAGGGAAGAGTATTTTGCAATAATTGGACATTTACAGTAGGTTAGAGATGAACTTACTCACATTATTCAAAATTCATTTGAAGATAAAATTCTGTTCAAAAAGAAATAATCTTCTTTATAAAGTCCGAAACCTCCTTTTTACACACGAAAATCCAAATTTTTCCCTGATTGTTTGAGTTGCATTGTTTGTGGGATTTCTAAACTTATCTTGCATCTCAAAGATCATATAGATACTGTCCTAAGTCCACCAATCCATCCTTATCAAAAATTTAGAAAAGTTTCACAACTTAAGATTGAAAACGGAACATTTACAAATTGTTTTGGTAAAGTGTGTTGTTATTAGTGAATTTGAATCCGTTTTTGCGTATCGAAGAGGAGTATGTGTAATGTGTGTGAGGACATGGCCTATAAAAGCTTACAAGCGAGCAAATAGTAGGAGTCTAAACTCCGAATTGTGTGGAGGTCTACACCTTGGTGCACCTCAATTTGTGATCTCTTTTTCCTGCGCACCAATGTAAACAGTTTAAACTTGTGTTCGTATTTAGATGTTTACAAATGAACACGTGAATATTTGAAGTGTGTAATAACCCTATGATAGAGGCGCTTTGCCAAAATAATGATTTGCATAAGAAATTTTGGAGTGTGACTACTCCTTATTTTCAGCCACCATAATTAGTTTTGGATTGATTTGTGTACCAGCATAAGTTAATTTTGTTCTATAAATCTATTCTGGTAGGGGCAGACTCTTGTGCAGGAATTAGCAAGCTAAGGTAGGCAGATGAAAGCTCTAGAGAAATTATATGTCAACGATCATAGCGGGCCAAAGCTTGAACATGATCATCTTTTGAAACTTAAAATTTTTCTTTTGTGAAGAATGCTTGGATGTACAATATGATATTACTATGGGCCTGTAATAACTAAACTATATTTTGTATGATGTATGTTTTTCTTAACTTCGCTCGTAGAGTCAACTCAGCCACATTAATGAGTTGACTCAAGCAGGTGACAACCTTCGTACCATTTTACTATGATTTGCTTCCACTAATGCTATTAATTAAAATATTTAATTGATTTAATTAAAGAAAGTTAAGACGGTGGGATGTTACAACCACCCCCTTTAAACCAACGCAAGCAAATTTCGAAGGAAAGAGAGAGAAATGAGATCGAAAGGAGAGAGAAAGGAGGTCTGCTGTGGAAGTGGACATCCTATGAGTGGCGATCCAGTGGATGGAGGTCCAGTGGGTGATGAGGAAAGAGGGAGAGAGGAAGCAGGAGACTGAATGCGAGGAGAGAGAGAAAATTAAAGAAATAAAACAAAATTATTACGAACCTGTACAATCGATCACAGGTCATCTGACCTAAATTTGGCTAAAATGATGCAAAGGTTAGCTTATTTCTGGAATTTCAAAAGGTTGGCTTGATTGTGGAAGATGGGCCAAAGGTTCACTTATTTTTGTCAATTTTTTCAAAAAACTATTATAAACCTTTTTTACTATAATAATCCTCTATTTCTCCTTTTAAAAGACATAACAATAATGATTATAATGTGTGTGTAGAAAGAACATTAATTAGGTCCAAGGTGCAAACAGGTAAAAGAGATGATATTTATAGTAATGTATTAATATTATGAAAAATTGACAAGAATAATTTTAATTATTAACCATCTTTTTAAAATAATCCCAACTTTCATTAATTACATAATAATCTTAATTATTACCCTATCCTTCCTAGATAAGTCCTAGCCTCCTTGGTAATGCCTCTGAACTCTAAAACAGATTAATTATTTATTTTATATTTTGCTTTTATCTTTTATTTTTTTGTATTAGAAAAATCATTTTAATGTTTATTCCATTATAAAAAATAAAGGTAATATTTTTTGAGTTGAAATTTTCATTATTTTTCGCTTTATGTGGGCCCCACCTTTCACGGTTCGTTCATGAGGAATGTACTTGAATGAGAATTTACGTAACTTTTTTTTACCTACTTTACGACGTTTTTGGATAACGGACGCTGTCGAGAACCAGTAAGGAATGCAAATTTCGATACGTTGGTCGAAGCGGAACCAAAATTTCTTTTTGGACATAGGATTTGAGACAATCTTAAACAAATATTTTTTTATCTTAAAAACGACTTTATAATAATTATTTTATATTATTTGTATTAATATATTAATACTTGATGATGATATATAATAACAATAATATCTAAGAAGTAAATTAATATTACTATTTTAACAATTAGATTTAATAATATAATAATATTTTGTAATAAAAATAATTATTGGGTTGGATCGCGAAAATTACATCATAAATCGTTTTGACGCGATTTGATTGATTTATGGGCTAAAAACGTGGTTTTATTTGTGCTTTGACCTAAACCATGTTCCTCCTAGTAATAATAGTATAATAATAATGAGTAAAGCTATAATAAACAAAATAAAATATAGAAACAACAACAACAACAACAATAATAATAATAATAATAACAATAATAATAATAATAAGAGTAATTAGTAAAATAAATTATACCAACATAATAATAATATTTAACAAAATGGTTATTAAAGAATGGAGTTGAACTGAACTGAACTGAGCTGAACTGAACTGAACTGAACTGATTGGATCATAGCTGAACTGAACTGAAAATAAACGGGGGAGAATAGGCCCTAATATTGCAATTTGCAACGTCTCTTTATTTAGTAATATCTTCTCTCTATCTACCTCCTATCACATATATGTCTCACTTTTTATCTATCTATATCTTTATCCTCTTCACATGACTTTCTTAAATCATATGTCTCTGTAGCAATAATAAGAGTAGTTTTTTGCAGGGATATATCAGGGTATTAGAGCATTTTGTGAGGATATACCTCACTAAATTTTTTTTGTGGGGATATACCAACCTAAATTTAAGTTTTGTTAAAAGGTACCAAAATTACTATTTCCGGCGAGAAAGTCAAATTTTCGGCCTTTGACTTGCTTAATTACTCTTTGTATAGGGTGTGATATTCAATTGCTTCTATTACATTCATTTTCTTCCAACTTCCTCACTGTCAATTTGTGGCTCACTCACGAGTTTCTATCAAGTCAAAGGTTGAAAATTTGACTTTCTCGCCGGAAATAGTAATTTTGATACCTTTTAACAAAACTTAAATTTAGGTTGGTATATTCCCACAAAAAAAAATAGTGAGGTATATCCCCACAAAATGCCCTATTACCTTGGTATATCCCCACAAAAAACTCCAATAATAATAGATTGGAGAAAATATAGATAATTTTCTTACCATTTTTCCCCTCAATATAAACTTCGTAGGAACTCACCAAACTACATCGGAGAGTGTGGAACTCAATTCCCAACTCTATTCAAATTATTTAACTATTGCAACTACGCTCTGATTCTCAAACTTTATTCCCATAAATATCTACAGAAAATCCGGCAGAATTTCTTTTGGAAATAGGACAACGCTAAAGCGAAAAATGATTTAACCCTGTTTGCAAATTCAATTTATAAGATATTTCCAAATCCCAAAGCTCAACAACCTCAACGCTTTCGCGGAGCAACAACCAACAGAGAATCAGGAGCACTAGCTAACGGTTCTTAAATGAAGAAAATACATTATAGAAAATAAACGATTAAATATAATAATAACTAATGGTATAAGTTGGTTTCTGAGATCACTTAAATGAGTATAAGTTCGTAGATTACCTCCACGTAGCCTGGTCATATGGTCGTGTAATCCAACTAGAGTGGGAAGATTGCTTTCTCGACATACCGACATCTACAGCATGACTCCCCCTCTCAATTCGAAGTTTTTTCGGATTCTATGGGGATTGCGCATCATGCCGAAATGGAAAATTTTCCTCTGGAAATTATTCCACAACGGGTTAGCCACAACTGCTAACCTTTCATACCGTGGTCTGGCCATTTCAGATAAGTGTCCAAGCTGCAACTTGGAACCTGAGACAAGCCAACACATCTTCCGATTTTGCTCGCTAGCTACTGCTGCTTGGCAAACTAGCAAACTATGTATTATTTCCAACGCTACTCCCCTTGTGGCCTTTAAAGATTGGCTCATTGCATGGATACACTATTTCTACCAGCAGGATGGATATAACGGTCTTCGTCTTCCCGAGTTTGTGGCTATTTTATGGGCTATTTGGCAGGGTCGAAATAACAAGGTTTTCAACGGTACAATACCTGATCTGGCTTTACTTCGCTCATTCCAGGATAAGGGCATTCAGCAGCACTTCACTTTTACGACTAATCCTATTCCTCGGCCTAGCTCTTTGCATGGGGCTCCAGGTCCTCCTGGTTTCCTTTTTGCACATTTTGGGTCAGCTTTCTGCGAGGTACCACAGTTACATTTACAAGTGGATGGTTCCTGGAAGAAATCTTCTATTCTTGCTGGTATTGCCTGGATTGCGGATCATGTTACCACTCAAGCTACAGAAGGACAAGGAGGCTGCATTTATGTTGAGTCACCACTGGTTGCTGAAGCACAGGCTTGTCTGGGGGCCTTGATTTGGGCTCAAGCTCGAGGTTATTGCCAAATTTTGATCTATACCGATTCTGAAGTACTGGTCCGGAGTTTACTTCATCAAGACACACAACCTATCTCGATTGCATGAACTCTCAACGACATTCGCTCCCTTGGACATCAACTCCAATGGTGTCGAATTATAAAAGCTAATCGTCAACAAGTTCAGAGGGCGCATGACCTGGCCAATCATGTTCGCCTAGAACATATACCTATGGTCACTCTGTAGTTGGTTTGTTTGTTTTGTTTTGTTCTTGTAAGTTTTACCGATGTCCAAAAAAAAAAAAAAAAAAACTTCGTAGCAATTTTTGTTTACCCTGAGCAAGATAAGTCTTCCATTAACAATAAATATACAACACTATTACAACAATTCAAGCAAAATTAATTCATCTTCATTGTCAAACTTTTTTGCTTATGAACCTGAAACACTAGGTCTTCTTTTAAGTTTTGGTCTTCCAAACAAAGTTACCCTTCTAAAGATCTTGAGTATTCTACCAGCATACTTCCTCTGAGTAGAAAAATTAACTGACCCAATACAGCTTGTTACCTGTCCAATTGAAATATTCCTCCTTTTACTGTATGATCTTCCTTCTAATCCATAACTTGTCAATTTACTTGGATTTACTTCTTCTGTTTCTTTGGCCATATTCTTCATACATAAACTCTTCTTAAGTGTTACAAGTTCTTGTTCAAGATTCTGTATCCTGAAACTTGTAGACTCGTACTCTTTTCGTGCTGTGACTATCTCTGTATTTCTTTGTAACATTACATCATTCTCTAGTAGACAACTTAAAGGATTTTTCATCATCATTATTTCACCTTCATCACTATCTCCTAGATTTTGGCTTTTGGAATTCTGATATCTTGAACTTGAAAGACTTCCTGAAAATTCCCTTGAATATGCAAACCTGAATGACTCAGAACATTCTTTGAAGGCATGTTGTGTGTTCAGTTGTTGAACAAAGAGTGCTTGAACTACTAATCGAAGCGGCATGAACTCGTTTTGCACTGCCTCAATGCATACTTCTTGGGATAATTTTTGGCAATTCAAGTACTTGCAGACTGAGTTTTTTTCTTCCTGTGGTAGTTGTGGATGTGCCTGTTAACAAAATGAACAGTTTACTTTGTTAGAAATAAAAGTTTCTGTACATAGATTGATTAATGTAAGTTGGTATTTTCATGTAAGTTAATTTATTTTCAGTAGCTTTAACTCATATATGTAATTAAAGATTCAATGGACAAAATGTGCAAAATGAAAATAGGAAGAACATAAAAAGGATATATAACACCGGAGAATGAACTTTTTATATGTATCCTTACCTGGATATATGTGTTCATCGCAGCATAGAGATGATCATGGTTATTTCTGTAGGATAAGGGAACTATCTCAAGAAAATTCATGAACTTCTTATGTGTCATATTTGGATCATGAGCTATCAAGGAGAGATATGAATCCCACAATTCTGCCACAATCGCATTGCCTGTTGGAGGCGTTTGCTCCATCAATCCAACATTCGACGAAACATATGAGGAAAATATACTTTCCATCACACTCACTTCCATACTAGTACTAACACACTCTCTTGGCTTTGGAAGAAGAAAATCTTCCACATGTGCTAAAGGTAAAAGATGTACAATTTGCTCTTGTAACTTTTCCTTTCTTTCATTACTTGTTCCTCCAAGTTCAAGAGACTTAGCTAATAAGGCAAAATAGAACCCAACTGGAATCACTCTACTAATCTTCACTCCTACTTGCAACAAATCAATGATTCCTTGTAATAATCCTGAAACCTTTTCATCATTCGTTGTATTATTATGGACATTAGTATCATCATTGTCGTCCTTGTCACATAAACACTCCCAAAATTGGCGCGTTTTCTTGGAAAGAACACATTTGTTGGCATAAAACACAATTATGGGACTTACATATTTCTCCTTCATTCCTTGCCTTCTTAATGACCCAATAATCCTTTTGAAGAAACCAAATGGAAGAGCAATTAGATCTTTAATCCAAACATGATCTTGATCATTTGCAATATCCTTTAATAATTTGTTGTTCCATGGTTGGCTTGCAAGAGCTTCTAATGACACAATTGGTTTTTTCCTTTTCCTTTCAGGATCAAGTATCTCCATGCAAGACATAAACGCTAAGGATTCTATGCACCGGCTCACAATAAGAAGTTCCTCTGACCAAGGGAGCAAAGTTTGGCATTTTTGTAGAACAATGAGGGTATCATCCCAACTCTGTAATACTACTTGATTCAAGTAAAGGTCAGTCCGTTCACATAGGTTTCCAGAGCTGTTAGCTTCTGTCATTTCAAGAAATTCTGCTGCACAACGAAGGGAAGCAACGTTGAAAGGATCGATAAATGTGGAAGAGCCATAGATGAATAGCGCGATCATCTCAAATGTTTCTGAGCCACCAGGAAAATTTGATGGAAGATCAACTTCTTGCCATTCATCTAGTTGTTTCTTGAAGTATCCACTCTTGGATATTAGTGGTAACTGAAAAACATTGAAAATTTCAACTTATGTAAAAGAAATTCTAACTCTAAGAAACTTTCTTTTTCTAGTTTGCTTACCTTGTGCAAGTTGAAGGATCTATCTGCAACACGAACACGAACAGTTACTGGTAATCCAGTCTCTTGGCTCCTGGTATAGATATAAAAAACATTTGTAACATTTTTAGTAAATAGTAAATACATACATGTACATTTTCTGGAACTATAAGCTGACATACAGTCCAAAATATAGGATTACCATGATATGACTTTTATCTTGAGTAAGGCACTAAGATTAGGTGAAGAGTAAGGACTTGATAGTATAGATGACTGGCTAAATGTTTCCATTGTTGCAACAGCTCTTGAAACTAGAGACTGCTAATAAATCTTCAGAGCAATCTGCAGAAACTGAAGTTTTTCAAAAAAAATGTAAGCAAATAAGCAATCTTTCTGCAGTGTCAAAAATATGAAAGGTAAGTTATGTGCTCTACTATACTGTAGCTTCTACATTTTTTACCCCTGACAATTTCATCTCCCTATCTTGATCACTTTTTACACTTAAATTTTACTATATCTAATTCAAATATAAACTGATTCAGCCATTTCACTCATGTCAAGAAATTTAAATTATTTCTTCTTTCTTCAGCCTATGTCACACACAAAAAAAAGATTAAGGTACTTTTTAAAAAAGAATACTACTCTTTGATATTTCAATACTTTTAGTCAGTTGTATTTTCAAGATCTTCCAAAAAAATCATGTACCAATATGACCATTATTGTCTTTATAATTTACCTATAGATATAAACTCAAAAAAAAATTAATTAAAAAATACATATAGAAACAAATCAAATAAGATCACACATAATTATATTTTAATAATCTTTGACTTTGGTAAACAAACAGATGAAGTATTGCATAATTATCTCATTCTAGTTGTTTCCTATACATACATACATATATATATATATTAACTAGTTTTGAAGCCCGTGCGTTGCATGGGTTGTTTTTTATATTTTTTTTTGTTATTTTTTCTTAACATTATTGATTTTGTGTGACTGTAAAATGAGATTTTTCAACACGATTTGATTTACATACTTTATTTGTTCCTTTTCCATTGCAATAATCACCACTTTGGGCAGTTTTAACTATCTATTTGGACCAATCAACTTTTAGTAAAAAAAAAAACAACTTTAATTGTCAATATTACCTTTACTTTATGTTAATAGTTAGATGGATTATTGGCTATGAAATTGCATAAGAGATTCTGATTTGCATAGTTGATTCATAAAGCTAGTAAAATTCATACCATTATAGGTATGAAAGAGTATAACCTTGAATAAATTCTGGGTTAATTATCGTTCGACGGCTTTTTCTTGCTTCTCGTGATAATTTGGATCAAGAATATTAGTGAGCCATTGTTGTAAGTTGTAGTGTTGTAAGTATATGGAAATGGTCAATTGTTAGCTAAACATGCATATTTATAGTAGAGTGAATCATAGCCATAGAGCGATAAACTCTTATCTCTCAAACTCTAAATTTTATTATCTCTCAAACTCTAAATTTTATTATCTCTAAATTAATAAGATGGCGTTGCAATTAGATAATTTATTTGGGATATGACCATGAGATATTTTTGATGAGGTTTCCTTTGATTTTTTTTTTCCAGTTGAAACAAATTCGATTCTCATCATTTGAATATATTGTTGTAGTAGATATTTCTTAGCAATTGAAGCGCAAACAGAATAAAATAATTGAAATAATATGAAAATATGTTTTATATTTCTAATAAAAAAATAAAAAATATTGAAATAGATAAAGTCTTATCTCTCAAACTTATCTCTAATTAATTTTATTATCTCTCAAACTCTAAATTTTATTATCTCTAAATTTTTATCATCTCTAAATTTTATTATCTATAAATTAATAAGATGACGTCATTATATCTCTCTAAATTTTTATTATTATCTACATTATCTCTAAATTTTATATCTATAAATTAATAAGATGACGTCTTTAAATTTTATTATTTGTAAATTAATAAGATGACGTGGCAATAATTTTTTATTATCTCTAAATTTTATTATCTATATTATCTCTATATTTTATTATTTGTAAATTAATAAGATGACGTGACAATCCTAGGTGGCGCGCTCTATGCTCCCGAAAAGTTCCTCCTTTATATATATATATTAATATTAATTGAATACATTCTCTTTGTGCTAAAGCTAATCACTTCCAAGTTCCATCTCCATAAACAATTGCTCACTTTACAATAAATTTGAACTACTTTCTCTGTATTTTTGTATTTTATCATCTTTTCTATTTGACGGTGGTCGCCTGGTCGGTGGACCGGTGGTTTGCCAATGCACTTATTTAACCTTAAATATCTTTTACATATTAGTAAAATTATAATGATTAAATATTAATAATATACTCATTCAAATGAATCAAATAAGACTTCACATAATTATAATTTTTTTTTCTAATATATTGAGAAGAATCTAAATTCTCTAACTATAAACAATAATGTCAATATTTCAAATGAAAAAGATAAAAATAAATACCGTGTGAGTAGTATTTTACCCAATCTTGGACCAAACACTCTCAGTCAAACTAATCAAGGAGTCGACTCATGATTTTTATGAATAGCACAACTAAACTCTACTCGAAAAATTTCGTGAATATGCTCGAAATTTATGTTGCTATTTTACTTTTACACATGAGTAATTAATAATAAACATTTGCACTATAAATAAACACAATTTTTTTGGTGCAACCGTTACACCATAATTTATAGTGTAATAACTCACAAGCCACCACTATATCATATAGCTTTTTTCCAAAAAAACTCAAATGACATGACAAAATGACTAGAGATTCATGTCATTATTTTTGTACAGTTCATGTCATTGTTGTTGAAGTTTATGTCATTATGCATGATAAACAATGAGGTATGTATAATATATTACACCTGAAGCACACTCATAAATAAATGGTTTTTACTTATTTGCAAAATCTTAACTATAATTTTTGCAACATTACCAGGGTATTTACTTTAATTACAATTTTTAAACCCAAATGCGTCTTCATTGAAGTTGAACCCGAAATTTTGAGCTCAAAAATTTTCGAGATGTCATTCGATCTTGTATGTGAAGTGATCCAAAACAACAAGCCAACGATAAAATTTATAGTAAATCTGAGTGTACCATGATTATGCTACACCCAAGACTATTTTCTACTTAATATTTATTTGAAATTCTTCAAATGAGTAAAATTTTACTTGTTTCTAATTATTTCTGCTCACTTTCAATCTAAAAATGAGAAATAATGGAGGAGTGAGACAAAGACATTCGGAGGTATGAGAAACAATGGAGGGAGAAAATTAAAGGTAAGATAAACAATGAAGAAGAAAAGGAGTAAAGAAGGAAAAAAAAATGAGAAAATGATTCAAAATAAGTGATTAGAAATTAGTACAATTTTGCTATTAGAGAATTGTCCATAAGTGTACTATATCTATTCCACCTCTAAACAGTACAGTTATTATGCGAAAATTTTCACCTATACTCATATTCCCTCCATTTTATTTTAATTGTTACACTTTGATATTTTACACTATTCACAAATTTCACTTTGACCATCATTTGTGATTTATACGCGGATGAAAATATAGTCATGTGGGATTTTGTTAGATTCATCATAACATGTATTTTATTAATATGTACTTTTTATAAGTTTTAAAAATACAAAACTAAAAATATATGTCCTTAAAATTTTGCATTGATATACATAAAAAATGTAAGTGTGTAGATTAAAATAAACGGAGGGAGTATTAGCTTGGAAGAGTAATTACCTAAGCTTAAAAGAAGGTGAGAAACTCATCATCTTAGCACTTAGAAAGGGAATCAAGTTCATCACGCCATTCCTCTCAAAAAAAAAAAATCAACACATTATTGGTATGTCATATCCTAGACTAGATTACGCACTTTGGATGCCTTATTGTAAAAGAATTGCACGTGAATGTGATCATATGACACGGAGAACGTTGACGATTTTAAGAGGATTTAGAATCACAAAAACGAGGAATTGAACTAGTTAACGTGCACTAATCAAAGTAATCTCTTTGCTATCATGGACTATCTATCTAAATTAGTAAATCATACCAAAAATCTGAAAAATAAGTTGACTTTGAACTTTATTTTTTTCTTTTCCTTCCACTTCTTGTTTGCGTCTTTGAATTTTTGGTCCAAGAAACTATAAAAATAGAAATGTATAATTTTCTTGTTTGATCTTGATGTGAGATTCAAAGGGTAGAGTATATACTTCTATGAGATCGTTTATAGCATAGATTATTTAAAAAGACTCATTAAAAGCTATTCATTTAATAACACCATTTATTTGGAATTTTTTCCTTAAATAATGCAAAAGTGGGTTTTAATTCCCAAAATATGCCCAAAAAAATTAAAATTCCCTGCCTACCGTCCACGTAGGACAGCACGCGAGAAAATTATTATTTTTTTGTTTTAACCCACGAAAACCGCTACTCAAAGTAGCGGTTTAATTTTAAAATAAACCGCTACTCGGAGTAGCGATTTATAAATATAAACCGCGCGAGTAGCGATTTATAAATATAAACCGCTACTCGGAGTAGCGGTTTACCTGCGCAAAATATGGTAAGCAGATATCAGTTTTCATAATAAACCGCTACTCCGAGTAGCGGTTTTACCTAAGTTGAAAAAAAAAAAAAGACTTGTAAACCGCTACTGCAAGTAGCGGTTTTACTAAAAAAAAAAATTCTCGCGTGCCGTCCTACGTGGACGGTACACAGAGAATTTTAGTTTTTTTGGGCATATTTTGGGAATTAAAACCCAATTTTGCATTATCCAAGGAAAAAATTCCATTTATTTGTCAAAAAAGAACTATCTATGTATGTATAACTAGTTATTAGGCCCGGGCTATGCCCCGGGTAAGAAAAATTTTCATTTATTAATATTGTACTTTCATATGATAACACTAAATAAAATTTGATCTAGTGGTTAAAACTTTAGTACATGAACTTGAGATCGCCATGTGGCACCGTTCCTCGTTTACGCACGCCTTTTAATATATTAGTATAGATTCTTAAAAGTCTATTCCCACTCAACAACAATCTCTTATCATTTAATGAACTTTTAATTTATCTGTAATTTATGATTCTAACTTCAAAATTTTTTTCTAACATAAGCCATTCTACTCTTTCTTTTATTATTTTATTTTGAGGTAAAACCATTCTATTTTTATTGTAAAAAGTATACAATTATGATAACTTCATAGTTGTTACTACCATATAATACAAGGAGTAGATGACATTTTGATCAATAACAAGACTTTTTACACAAATTTCAATATCTTTCACTCTCAGTACTATGTAATATCTTTGCCCTATAAAAAGAGAAGAGGCATTTTACTTTTTTGTAAGTTCCTTACAAGAATTAGAATTTGCAGTTCTTGTTAAGTTTAGAATATAAGAGAACTTCTTATTAAACGTTTGAGAAATATATATACAACCTACTATCATAAACCTTATTGATGAACTAGATATCCTAAAGGAATCCTATTATAATATAATACAAGACTCCTAATAAACATAATACTCCAATACTTCCAATAGTTCTGAATACAACGATCAAATTTGCATGTTGAGGAAAATGATGGGGGTTTTTCGGAAATTTATTTTATGATGATTAGGTCTAGAAATGGTAAATGAAAAAAATGAAACAAATTGAGAGAATCCTACTCCTAGAAAACAACATATAAAGTATACTACATGTATATATGAAGCCTAAAACATGATTCTATAAAAGTTAAGAGCAGAAATGTACTAACCTATCAAAGCCACCTTAGGTTGATGATAGAAAAAACACCAAGAAAATCAATGGAGCCAAAATTTGTTGATCAATCTATGAATCTGATAGTGTATCCGAAGTTGTCTCTTTTTTTTGCTACTTCTACTTGTCACTTCTCAGTTGTGCACTGACTGACTAATAAATTTCCAGAAATCCTACCAAATATGGAAACAACTTATTAAAGATATTAAGACAAAATCACCTGATGAAGTATTAAAAGTTTGATTTTTGATAAAAAAGAGAAAGAAAAAGTTAGGAGATCATAAAGTGCGGAGGAAGTCATTGATTCATTTGTATGAAATCTGTGTTAGTTTTCCGGGACGCCCAAGACGGCACGTTTGTGAATAAAATTTGCACATCAGCATTGCTTTTTCACCTAGTAGTAATTTTTATCAATCCCCATAAACTCAATCTCAGTAACTTAATTTTGTAATATAATAATCCCTTCGTCCCATAATATAGTTCTCATTTCTATTTTGGGTGTCCCAAAATACACTTCTCATTTCCATATTTAGTTCCACATTTTTTCATAATTTGTGTAGAAAAATCGTGTCCATCATTTATTTGCTTCTTGAATTTTGTTTTTCTCTTTGTTTATTCAACCAAAATGTTAGAATTAATGCTCTTCCACCAATTATTTTCCATTCTCTCTCCTAAAATTATATTTTCCCGTATAATATTTATTTAAATAAACAAAAAATCTTTGCTAGCCCTCTTAAATTCTATTTGCATAAATTACCGTGAAAAAAGGAAAATGAGAACTATATTTTGGGACAAACGGAGTACTAGAATTACAGAATAGTATATATGAGTATAATGGCAGTTTTATTTATTATTTTGTGTCGAAAAATGTAAAAGTCCTGCCTTTGGATTCGATGTTCAAAGCCTAGATAATTGTTATGTGCAAAAATTTAATGCAATTAATCTGGGCGGGGAGATGGGAATTCTCTAGCTTTAGCTGATTAAGAGGTTTATATGCTTGTAACTCAAGCAACACATTCTTTTATAAGGTCAGAAAATATTGTTCTCTCCCAATTCCCAAGCTAGGACTTGGTACAACTATTATGTACGCCGTATACAACATGCACATGTATGGTATGTACAAAAGGAACGAGGATCACAATGACTTATACTACTTGCCAAACTTGTTTGGCGTAGATGGTGTGTGAAATATCACCTTGTGAATTTAAGGTTCGAGGTTCAAACTATACCATCTATAAGTTTCTTGAGATTGTCCTTTCGACTTTATCCCCACTGTGAAAGGCTTGACTCACTATTCTGAATTAAGAAATCATGTGAGTCATAATTGGGTCAATCATGTATTAAAAAAAAGAATAAAATTACTATGATAAAAAGTTGGGAAAAATGAAAATGATACTTTGCTTCTAAAACTACTTAACAAAAAGCTTGTTTGCAAGTAAACTGAGGAAGTATATGAGAATTAAGAGGAAATAATGAAAAATTTAGATCATATAATTTGTGATTTTAACTAAGATAATATAATTCTAAATTCAAATTGTAGTTAACTTTTCATAATATTACAGTCTCCATCAAAATATTAGTAATTGATGTGTTTTCTTGTTTGTATGAAGGATTCCTCGATGTTAAATCTATATGTATTTTTTTTTAGTAGGATGAAGATCATTGCAAGTGGAGGAGGGATTTGGGAATCCTATTTTAGGAGCAATAATCGAATCTTTGTCACAAGGGTGGAAGGAGAGCCTCCAACTAACTAGGTCAACCTTGATTCTTATCTTTATGTATCTTATGAATGTAACATTATATACATGTATGAGGTCAGATATAGTCTGACATAAGCTCAGTTTTAGTTAGAGCTGACAAATATCTATTTAATCCACCAAACCAACCTGAATAACCATAATAACAAGTAGGGTCAAAATTTCCAACCTTTTAATTAAATGGATCCATCCAACCCATTTAATTAAATTGGTTAGGTCAGGTTGAAAATTCCAACCTGAATATAACCCATTTACCGAGATGAGTAAAGTTCGGGTTGATCCACTAACCCGTTTATTTTTCTATCCAAGTAATTAATTTTTCAAGTTAATGAACAATAAAAAGGATTGTATTGTATTTGGATTGTCTTCTTGTTATGTATGGGCTCTTTGTAATTCGAAATACCTGGAATGTAAGGTACTTGTAATTACTAATCAAGTCACAATTAATGGAAATTAGAAAATGCTATTAAATGGCTTAGTGGATCGATCTCAGGTCGACCCATTTAAAATCAGGTTTGCTTGGGTTGAGAATCTCAATCTGTTTAATAAAACAGGTTGGGTTGAGTATCTCAACCTTTTTAAGTAAACGGGTCACCTCAAACCAATTCAGGTCAATCCATTGTCAGCCCAAACTATTTAACTAAGGTAAAAAAGAATCATTCCCTAAGCGTTTGTTCATATGATTTTGGTATGAGATATGTGTTTAGAATGAGCAAAACCCATATCAAGTGTTTGTTTAATAATTTGATAAATTTAAAACTCATACCTCAAATGCATAAGATATGGGGCTCAAAAACCCAAGGGAGGAGGTAGGTTTGGCTCATGCCAATACCTCTAATTATTAAATAGAAGAAACAATTTCATTCCCAAATAAAACCAAACACATGGTATTAGGTATCAAGTTCCAAACCTATACCACCTTGATTTCATTCCTAATTCCAAACTCATACCAATATATAAAGCAAACAATGAAAATCTATCAAACCCATTAAAATGGTATGCAAGACAATTACAGAGCAACCTAACAAAAACTATTGAATACAGCAGATGTATGTCAAACTTAATGTTCTCCTTTCCTATAGCACAGTGATTGGCTATATATTTACAACTTCAGTGATATGATAAATAGGTCTCAGGACCGTATTTGCTGAAAACAAGAAACAAAATTATAGAAATCAAATGCCACCATATAGTTTCCACTATTTTTTTTTCATTTTCAATAACTACTCAAACTTGCTCCTTTTCATCTTGGAGTAATCATCTTAGAATTATACGACTTAAAACATCTAAAAATCAAAGAAAAAATATACGACCGCCCAAAATTTGCATTCAACATGAAGTGAAGATTCTCAAATTACAAAAAGCACAGAATTTTCTTGCTCATTGCCGGTAACTACATTTTAGATCTATCTAGTGTGGAACACTCGGGAGAATATATGCTCTGATTATACAAGTAACGATCCTATAGCTGCATCGAAGTTCTACTAAACTGAAGAACCCCGTTGGGTTGGAAAACAGGAAAAATAAAATGAATTACATTACAAAAAATGAACACTATGATACAAAAAATTATGCACGTAATGTGGAAACACAATCATCTGAGGTAAACTTTGGCAAGTTGAATTGTTTCTTTGTACATTTTCCATTCTTTACTTGCCATATACCGTCACTACGCAATTTGCCAGAGATTTTGTATACAGTAGACACCAATTCTGGAGCAGCATGGCAAAAGTTGATTTTCAGTCAACCTCCTTCGCACTCTTAGGCACCTGTCCCCCAGAGTAAGAAGCACATCAGGTAATACCCGAAATTTGCTTTTCTGGTTCATGTTTTTATTTAATATCATGAATCATGAGGCCCTTGGACGATCAAACCAATAAGCTTAGCACTGTCTGAGCGAAGGCTATCGCCTTTAAATCCAATCTGGGAGGATAAGCCATATGAAGTAACCTCAAAACACTTTATTTCAGGTGCAGAAATGCAAAAGCATTTTAAACAAGCAACCTACTCTACATACTGAGCTGTTACTACTTACTACAATAAGGTGGACAAAGGAAGATGATTACCTCACTAGAATTTTCAGGAGAAAACCACCGCAACAATACTCCAAGATGTACGACTGCAGGTATTAACTTAAAAAGTAATGGTGTTGTCACCTGAAATAATTATTTTCTTTGGGTGAAAATTATGACAGTCTAAAAAGCATTATAAACAGTGAATCACGATGCTAGGACAAACCATCGAAAATGAAGCAAAGACGGCAAAAGGAGAGAGAGAGGGAGAGAGGAGGGGGGAGAAGATGGTAAATAATGATTGTAAAAGTTCCTTTTTCGCCAGTGTTACTGCAGGCTGTCTGGACATAAGTCATTGTCCTCATTCTTTCCATTGGAGGAGGTGGGGAACTAGTGCTCAAAATTATTTACATCCAACTAAATTCATATCAATTTGAATAAAACAACTCCGGTTGCTGAACAGCCAGGGCATAGAAATTCAAAAGCATTTTCTGTTCTAGAAAATCTGTTTATGATGTTATAATACAAACAAAAAGATATCTATGATTTAAAAATTAAAAATTTTACTGGAAGAGGTATAAAAGTAAACAATGTTTGCACTCCCCGCACTTCCATCACGGTAATTAAAGTATATCCCAGAAAGCGTGGAATCAGCACAAAGCAGAATATAAACTGAAAGCCAACATAAAAATCCAGAATCCATGGTTCATCTATATATCAGTGCTGAATGCAGAAAAAGACTAAAGATACATACAAATCACAGTTAAGAAAATAACTCCAACACAATTCAGGGATACACAACGATTAGAACATGTCAAGTAGTCAGACTCACCAAACTGAGAGCAGTTGTGCCAAGCAACAATAAGTAAACTTTTCCCTGCAAGTGAGAATTACACTCATTATGCTATGCTTGAGATGTGAAGAAAACGGAAAAGCTGGGGGTTAAAATAACCAGAAAAGTATAACCAACGAAACAACACTCCCCCTAGACCCCATCAGCTACCTATGATGCAGGAGCACTAGTAAAGAAATTGGTCTTGACTCTTGAGAAAGCAAGCATAGTCATAGCAGGCTAAATCACTATTTCAGCAACAAAATTTAAAGATCTCTCAGCACGATAAGATCCAAAGATAGAAATAATATGTACTAACCCCAACCAGATGCAAATTAGAAGCACGGCTCAGGAGAACAAAAGCAAATTCTCCAATTTGTGCCAAGGACATCCCAACCTGTTGTTAAAAAGTATTATTGTTTGATCACAAAGAACAAACATTTGTAATTACGTAAAGCTGTTATTAAAGAGGATGAACTCTTACCAGCAGTGATTGTTTATTGTTGTAACCAAATGCCTTGACTACAACCGCAACCACAACAGTTTTAATGATAATCACTAATATGACAGCTGCCAGTAAAATGTCAACATGATTCCAGAGGAAATGAACATGTATCAGCATTCCGATGCTTGCAAGGAAAAGAGCAGCAAAGAAGTTCCGAATTGGCTCAATCTACAATAGTAAGCATGACATATGAAAAAAATTCTCTACAAAAATATTCTATGCAGAGGGACTTGATGAACTGGAAAGCACTGTGCTTGCTACAGAAAAAAAATAAAAAGCAAATGAAGAAACTACCTAGCAAAAGGTTGAGATAATGATAAATGAAGTGAAGTCAAAACACAATGCACATTTGTCAGGAGAGAAAACAACACATACTCCATCAGTCAATCCATTTCAAAATAATCTGACATATTTGGTTTCAATGGCCAAACATTGCCAACTTTCACCACTATCATCCCATACTACATTATACAGTAAAATATATCATCTCCTCAGTTAAACAGACAGGCCACGTTAGACATCAGTGGTCAAACAACCCAAACGTAACCAATCTCAACCTAAACTTGTAACGCTTCCTCTGTTCTATTTCCTCTACGACATGGGGGTGGAACACATTTATTTAGGAGCCCATATAATGAGGAGAGAGTTAAAAAGAGGGACACATTTATTTAGGAGCCCATAGTAATGAGAGAGACGGAGAGACATCATATGCAAAAAGGTCAAGCTACAACTACTGTGAAAGAGCCTGAAAAGGGAAGCGTTGTAATTAATGGAGAACTGAGGAAGTATGTAGTTGTAATGTCCATAACTTGCTTTTCTAAGATTAGATTTTTCAAGGATTATAGCTTCAAACAGAGAAAATAATTGTAAGAAAGTTCACGGGTAACCAAATTCTATTGGGGAAAAATATGTTTCCTGTTGTTCTTTAGACTCGTCTATAGAGAGAAAAACTTAATTTTGACGGGTAACCACAGTTATAATACTACCTCTGTTTCAAATTAATTGTTACACTTACACTTTTCACGCATGCCAATGCAAAACTTTGAGGACATATATCTTTAGTTTTGTATTTGTAAAAATTATAAAAAGTACATATTAATAAAATAAATACTAATACGAATCTAACAAGATCCTACATGACTATGTTTTTATTCAGGTATAAATCACAAACGAAGGTCAAAGTGCAATTTGTGAATAGTGTAAAATGTCAAAGTGTAACAATTAATTTGAAATGGAGGTAGTAGTTAATAAGGCTTTCACAATGATGCAGAAAAAGGAAATAAAAGAATAAACAAGATCTTTGAAGTAAGAGGCTTTACCTGTTCAAGTGTATGCTGAGCAAGATCAGTGGTTGAAATCATAACTCCAGCCGCAAAGGATCCCAATTCAAGGCTTAGACCCAGCTTATCACTACACTGATAAGATACATACATGTCAAATAATCGGCAAAACGGAGAAACACATGGCATCACTACACAGATCTTAAAGAAAAACTACATTAATCAAAGATGAGAACATCAAAGATAAAAGGAAACTTAATAGTAGGGAAAACTGAGGCTAACCCAAGCAACGAGCAAGCAGAAAGCGACTGATGCCAATTGATAAAGTTCATTTGTCTGCACATATAATGATGCAGTTCAATGAGTCAATAACATAGAAACAACAATCAGAAATAACATTGTTCAGAGAAAATAGAATGTTCACCTCTGAAGAAAGACTTATCATCAGCTTAAGGAACCGCGGGACAAGAGTTCGAGTTAATATTGACAAGATCGCCAAAAAGGAGATCAAAGTGAGAAACCTGGATTCCACACATGATTTTGGAATAATGAATGAGAATACTGACATGGGCACTACAAAGTAAAGGACTTGAAAATACTTAGATGAGTAGATCCCACATAAAAACAATTCTGATTTTAGATCTGTATCCAAACACACAACTTTTTTTTTTGATAAGCAAGATAATCAGGTTTTTCTTGGAGCGGGAGAAAAAAAAATTCACCAACAAGATATGAATAGCCTCAACACCATCTCACACTGGATAAGCAGCACTAACACCATGAAAGCATGAATATGATATTACTCAGCATTGGCTCCAATCATTACTCATGCCACCTCAGTCCCTCTCCCAAAGAAAACTGAAAAGCATCATCTCATCAACACCACTTCAGCCCCCTCTATTCATCTTACCTTTCATTCAGCCCAAATTCTATCGACCACATATCATCATCCACTAAACACAGAACTCAGTCCTTCATTCAAATGTAAAAATTAACCACTAGTCCAACTGTCTTGTGGAAGATATGCAAAATATACTAGAAAGATTCCAAACAGTCTTGAGAAAGAAAGTTATCCAAAAGTTACAGCAGTGCAAAACAGCTAATACGTCAAAATAAAATAAGCTAACCAAAAATCTATCATAATTTAAGCTGCTGGAAGCTTTCTTTATCAGAGGTCGTGTAGATATCCCCAACAATAAGTGATTTTGGCAATATAAAGACACCATCCATCCATTATGGTCAGGGACTCAAGGATGCAGTAGGATGAATAGGCTGCTTATACTAAGGAATGCATTTTCATCTGGCATAGTATCGAGGAGCGAAAAAAGGTGTGGAATTATGGTTAATATAGGAAAGAATGCGGTGGAGTCAAGGCGAAAAATGAGGGGGTTAATAGGTCAAAAATAGCTGTGACGGAACTCATGCATAGCAAAAAGCAGTCACCTTGATGATTTACTTCCATGTCCTAAATATGAGAGGTACAAAAAGGGAGGCTAAAGGAAAGCATCAAGAAAATTATTTTAGATGGAACATACAAGTACTTCATAAATGCAAATCCATAAAGCACAAGATGTTTTAAATCATTGTAGACTTATATGTCAGAGTAACACGGGTGAAAAAAATTAGAAAAAACACATGAAATTTATTCACTAATATTTTAAAGCATCAACTCTTATCACCATTTCCATCCCCTTCCAGAGACAACTAATATCATGTCGAACTGTGAAGCTTATGCTTGCCCCTCTCCAAGTAAACACCAACTCATGAACTGATATAGAACCTTATCAAGCAATTAGGTAGAAATAACTTACGATTTACTCATGGATATAACACCTTGAAGAACACCGGAGCTACCACCAAGAACTGGTAAGAACGCAAAAAGCAATCCTACAGTACAGTCCTAGCATCAACGAAATATTAATGATTAGAAGCACAAGAGTGCACAACCAAACAACAGACATGCTGAGCATATGAAGCATAAAGTTCCCACTGTCACAAGTCATAACCACTAATCCCCCTTTAGTTTAAATGATATTCTAATAGAAAGTTTCCTACTTGGCAATGATAACTGAAAGCACAAAAAAACACAAACCTGTAAGATCAGGGTGCCGATAGTGACTTGACCATGAAGAGAATTAACACTATTTCTTTCCATCAAAAACTTCAAGACCTAAAGCGGTTACAAAATATAGCCTCAGAATCATGATTAACAAGTTTGGAAATGTTACTTTTTACAACAGAATATTGAAAGTAAAATATGAATACATGAACAAAAAATATACAGATATTTTCACATTTTCAAATAAATAAACAATAGATATCAGCAAAGAATCAGTCATGTAGATCATGAACTGAAAAAAGACAGACACCACTTCTTACAGCTAAAAGACACTCATTAGCTTAGATATGAAAATCTCATCAACTTCCACTAAATATTCTTTCATAAAAACCAGGAAGAAACAACACTCTGGCCAAAAACGTTATTCCAGCCAACATCACTATTTCAATTAGTGCTACATGTTGTCAGGCTACTTCACCATAAAAGAGCTAGCTTAGCACCAAGAGAGCACTGAATATATAGAAACATGATACAACGAGCCCAAATACAAAGAAAGGAGACATACCACTGCTGTTGATGACATCGACAGGAATAAGCCAACAAAAACACCTTCAGAAGTTTTAGCACCACATAACTGTAAAAACATTTAGAAGCTTGATCAGAAACCCACCCATAAGGCAACTAGAAGAGATCAGTAAATCACACAACATAAAGATCGATAGATATTCAAGGATGTCTGACTTTCACAAGAAAGAGTAGAACCAGATAATTTGTGTAAATAGATGGCAAAGTCTCAACCAGGACTGTTGCAGAAGACAGTAAAAAAAGGTAAGTGATTACCAAAAGCTTCACATGATGTTTACATCCACTATGAGGCTCCTTCGATCCTTTTTCAAAATTAGTTACTTCTTCTGTCCCACATTTATCTTCCCGTTTGTAAATGGCACGTAGATAGTTGTTAGATTTAAAATACATCAAACAATTGTGATAAAAACAGAGAGGATGTAGTAAGAAAAAAAAATGTTGGAATGGAGAGGGGGGAAGGGTTGATGTGATGGAAAGAGAAAGTGAATTCAATTTTTAAAAAAAGAAAACCGAAATGGGGAGATTGTTTTAGGAAACCCTCAAATGAATTAGCGGTAAGACAAATATGGGACGAAGGAAGTCGGATTACAAAAGATGGTTGCAACCTTAGATTTGAATATCCACAATAAAAGTCATTACTGTACGACCCACTATGTAAACCACATTAATGCAAAGATAATCAACTGAAAAAACCCTCTAGAGACTTAAGAAATGAGGGCACTCCTGCACAGCAATATATGCTGCAGATTGCTTAGAAGGTACAATGCTATAACTTCTCCTTATCCGAAACAAACGAATGTATAAATACATAAAGTGCAAGAGATCTCTTGTGGCTGGTCAAACTGTCCCATCAATATATCCTAAATTCAATATTTTCTATATAAGATCCCTATAAATTACTCCATAATAAGAAGAGACATACTGAAGCTGTTATCCCACAGAGAAACATGAACAGGAAAATTTGGCATATGCCCCCCAGAATTGCTACTGCTCGTACCACACGAAGCTGCACAGTAGTTATACATGAAACTTGTTAGAGAATTATTTGATAAACTTCAAAGCTCTAAGGTTCAAAAAGGCATCATAAACTTCATTTAGACCTTGGCTGCAGAGAATTCCAAGCCTAGCGCAAATAAAAGAAATATAACACCAAATTGAGCCACTGTCTCAACCTGCAGAAACAGAACAATGGCATACATTTAGACACTAGAATATCCACCCAAAGATTAGCAGAAAGTATATCCTTCCCTCAAAGTTTACCCATTTTGAAATATGTGACTCACAGCATTGTTAGTCACATATTACAAATGGGTAAAATTTAAAAGGATGTAAGTGAAAGTCTATACAAGGAGTTGTGTAGAAAATTTAAAGATTTAAAGATCAGCCATGTTCCAAGTAGACACAAGAAGGTGGCAGATATTTTGGCAAAGGAAGCTCGAAGATTAGATGATTGCATATATGTAATTATTGCCTTTCTCTTTCCCCTTAATCATCATATGAATGCTTACATATCAGATTGTAGTAACTTTGTGGTTGGATCTAATCATCTAATAAAATAATGCAGTTTCCTTTTTTCACGAAAAAGAAAAAAAGAAAAATGGTCCAGAGGATCCCTGTTCACACACAGGTTTTATTCCTCCTCTGCTCATCTCCACAAGGTAAAAAGGATTTTTTCTTCTTCTTCCGAGGATCACATTGAGATTATGATAATAACATGCATAATTCGTTCATATGCCATAATGTTATGGTAACACAAATGACCTTATAACCTGCTTCTTTTTTATGCAAAAGGGGTCTTCAAAAAGCATACCTGCACCATTTCAGTTACAAAACTGAAGCCTCCAGGTCCAATAATAGATCCTGCAAGCAGATACCCAGTAATAACCTGCAATGTTGTCCTTCCATGGTTAAGAGTAATATTGACTTTTGTTTTCAGTACAGGGCAAAACGTTCATACTAGACAAGAAAATTCATGAAAAGTGTCATACATGCGCCTCTAATAGTTACAACATTTTCCTTACACACTACATCCTCCATCTACAAAGAAAAGCCACCTAAGCTATTTTAGGATGTCTAGGAAGAAGAAAAAAAATACTTTCCTATAATACTATTAGATCATTATCAAATTTCCCAAAATAGCTAACTAATATTGAGTAATAAAGGAAGTACGGGGATGACTCTAGCCTGTAAGCGTTACAGGGCTGGCTCTGTTTGCCACGCCAACCCAGGCGAAACTTTGGGCCAGAAATGGCCTGGCCAGCCGGGTTCGTACAGGACCACCTGCTATTCATGCCTTTGGAGAATGTTTTCAGAAAGTATATGTAGAAAAAGTAATTGTTCAAGCTAAGGGGATTTAACTGTAATTTACGTTTTTAAATTAAATAATTAAATAAATCCTTGTACATTGATTTTAAATTATTTAGAAATATCGTACAAATGACTAAATACTATGATAGTTAGATATACAGATAAATGAGTCATCTATTGTTAACTAGCACACTTAATACCATGGTCAATATCATGCACTATACCCTGCCACCCACTTTAAACAGATTCAGTCAAACGATATTCAAGGTTTGGTTGTAAGTTGTTGTCAGGGTTGGTTTTATAATGTAATGAGGCAAGAATACTCATGTAATGAAATATAAGAGAAACATTATTGCTGATATATATTAAACAGTCACTAAGAATATAATATCATGTAGTACATAACAAAACGATTTCATGTAATCTCAAGCTGCCACTGAGTTGACTGGTTCTAAACATGTTGAGAAGAATAATGTAATCATAGACTGAAAAAAGGGAAAATAATTGAATAGAAAGAAGCAGGATACTAGCGTAAGATGTAGAATAAGAAAATGCTTAAAAAAGGAATTTCATTGACATATAAAAAATTAAAACTTCACAGCAAAGAGGACAGCTTTCCATTCTCCCCGCCTCAAAAGCAGGAAATATACAGTAGCGAAAAGCTATGTTTGGGTGCTTAAATCGCAGTTTATCTTTATGGTAAAGTTTCCCAAAACCTGCTGCTCACATAAAGCTTTCACCTTCTCTGAAACCTTTGACATCCAGATGTTGGTTGAGATAGAGAGAGAATGAAAACTAGAACCTAAAAGAAATTTTGCACATGTTTTAAAATCGAGCTCTACAGGAAAACCACCATAACTATGCCCACCTCATGCTCTTCAAGCTGGCGCAGTTGAAAAATAAAACAACAATCAAGGCTTCGAAACATATATCTAACTGCATCACCCAATCATGAGGACCCCTCCTAAAAAAGGAAGTCCCACATAAGTGAGAAGCCGCAAAAGAAACAAGGCAAATCCACATCATCAGGGCGAGGTCTCTACTACTTCAAGGGAAAAATGCATATTCATAGTACTTGCACTAGGCTACAAGTGTTAAACACAAGTAGTGATCCAAGTGTCACACCAGTCAATTTGTAAAAATTTGTATACTCCAGGGCCCAGGCCCTAAGAGTCTGTGTCATAAGTGCTAATCGTTCAGTAGAAGATAAGGATACTGAACAATGAAGAGACTCAGTAAGAAGATGCAGACACTTTAACCTCCCAAGATCCCACAAACAGAGTGATACACGGCTACGAGCTACATGTCATGAAGTAATAGATGCACCAATCACAACAACAATACCACTCAATCTACGAAGATCTGAAAGCAATTACTGTAATCTACTATGAAGTGAAATCAATAAACTGTCTTTCAAGTTTAAGTATCACACAGTAGCTTTATCAATGATGTTTTCACCAAAGGGAAAGAAGTTCCATTAAGACAAATGGCATCAACAATCATACCGGCTGTCCAGCACATGCAAATGCAATGCCACCACATGTTGCTGATACAATGGCAACAACCAGCTCTGATATCAATCTGCAGCAATAGAGCCCTTAGAGATAAGCTGACTATTACCACCTTATAAATCAACTGATAGAATAAATAGACAAACCTTAGGTCTAGTTGCAGCATAGGGTACTTAGATTTTGGATTGGATATAATGAACACATTATCCTGAATAAAAAAAAAAAAAAAAATCCAAAAGCTGGACCATAAGTTAATCATGTCTCGTATAAGGTGACAAGAAATTTTAGGCAAGATGCTGCTACTGAGGTAGATATCCAGTGACACTTATGGAATGTACCTTTCTATCTATCAATGTAGGTGTATCCTCAGCTTGGTTCTCATTGTCCAAATTGAAAACATTATGAAGCTGAAAAGACCTGAAACAGAAACACGGCACATTTAGAGTATTCAAATAATGATGACAAACTCAAACCCACAAAGTACCATGAGTACCATAAAATGGGTCAGCAATTTCCAGAAGCAGAAAACTGAAAATACTCGACATTGGAACTAACTATTCAACTATATTCAAAGATGGCAAATTTTTCTCAATAAAATTAGAGTCGTCAGAGATTGCAATGAAATTATGCTAACGCATATCAAACAACAAGAAGTTAAATTCTTAGGGTCAGATTAGTTTCAGAAACACCTCAAATATATCAGCTATCAAGTATCAAGCACCAATAGATTTCCCTTTAATTTGATGCATAATCATAAAAAAGTACTAAATTATGCTCAAACCAGCTTGTTCATCCACAGAATAAACTACATACTTCTCCTGCTTCGTGTCATTTTTCTTCGACCTCACTCTAGCAACTGTCTCCAGAACAGCCTGAATGAGACAAATAGATTTATCTTCAGAATAGTCTTTTAGATGATCATCAGAATACTTATAAGAGAACTTCGTTAAAGAATAAGCACGACTACATACAATGAACTAAAAGCAACACAAAAGTAGGATCCATAAGCAGCATATAATATAAACCTTATAAACAAGCCAATTTGTCAACTCCCTTCCTCCATGGACCCTATGGCTAATACCAAAAGAAGTATACTAATATGAGGCTCACAAACAGCTAAGTCTTAATAAGCACAAAATCTTTAAATAGCCGAGATAAGAATTTGCATAGCGTTTATAATTCTCTAACAGTACAGACAATATTTCAACTATGTTGCAGAGAAATATAAAACGAAAACAGAAACAAGATGGCAATCCTCAAAATTTCATAAAGCGTCCAAACAACTTAAAACAAAAATCTCCATTTATATGTGTTTTAATTTCAATGATATTTTAAGTACTTATATAAGCATATATACATCAAATAACAAAGAGCTTAAAAATGCCATGTAACCAACCCTCCTTTTGACCACTTTGGCACTCTCAACCCTTCATATACTTTAATTCTTAATCGGCCCTTCCTTTTTCTAGGAAACTAATCCTTTCAGCCTACTCCTTTGAGAGAAGGAAGTTCGAGATCTGAGAGAAGAAAAAGTTGGTCAAAGTCGGAGCAGAGACAAATCAAAAGAAAGCTCCATCAAGGTGGAGACAGCAAACAGATAGTTAGACCAAAAGATAACAATAGAGAGAGAGTGGTCAATATCAATATTTGGCTCTCCCACAGCTTTTTGTACACGTTTTTATCTTCTATTTAAACCTCTCTTGGTGAGAAATATACAGTCTCAGCACGCTTCCAGAATCCTTTCACTAATCACTACGAATACCATCTAGCTTAACAGCCTAGTGCCTTAGATTGCTTGTTGTAACGATACAGCTTTCTGGATCAGTGATACAAGGAACAAAATTCGATACGAAACGCGGGACGGAAACGGAAACGGGAAACGCTACCTTGAGTGAATCGGGAACGTTTGGTGTTATGAGTTATGACAGTTTTTTTTTTAAAGGCCCAACTATACCTAGCCCACTTTAATGCTTTCTTTAAAACCCTAGTTGGTAAAACTTTAAGAAAAAGTCAAAAAGAAAAAAAAATAAAGAGAAGGGGGAGGGGCACACCCACGTATTTAGAAACTGACTGGAGGCCCATTAAATGAAAAAAAAAAGAAGAGGAAGACAGAGAAAGGAAATGTCGGAGGCTAGGGAAAGAATGAGAGAAAGCCAACTGCCAACCGCCGCTGCCGACCGCCTCTGCCGGAGATCCAGGGATCTGACAACACCATCTGGCTCGGAATTCTTGCTAGAACCAAAGCCCCGTGGTAATTTATCCTAGTATAAGCATTTTCCTCTTCAATTTCCAGATCTAGGTTTTCGAATCAACCCTAGATCTGTGATTTTTAATCTTCTTTTCTTTCCTCCTCTCTCTCTCGGTCCTCTACTTTGGGTACTTGAAGAAGAAAAAGGAAACGCCATGACCACCGTACTGAGACGCGAACCGCGGCGATTTGGGTCGCGTTCGTTCCGCGATTCGGTACGAACGACTCAGCACGCGATTCGGTCGTACGTCCCGCGTTACTGGTTTCACTGTTCTGGATTGAAGCATCCATGCCATTAGATCTCAGCAAATCACCGCAATGTAAAGTATTTTAAGCTTCCGCGACCGAGGTGTAAGGCCGCACCCCCACAACAGCCAGAAACCACCCACATATCCCACATAAGTGGTTCCATGACTGTTACCGCAAAAGTGTGTATGTATCGCAAGTTGAGAGAAGAGACACTATTTGAATTTAATTTCCTTATTACAAGAAAAGACTTGTTAATTCTTACGAAAGCTAAACGCATGATGCCCAATATGTGCTAGACAATCATATCATGCATCACACAGGAAAATAAGCGCAAATGGCATAAACAACGTAGCAAGTTCAAGGTTTCTAAAGCTATTCACTAACCCCCCAATCGTATGACAAGATCCTTCAATGAGAAGGGGGGGGGGGTCCAAACCAGCAGAAACATTATTTTCAATTGTTAATAATGCATACAAGTTTTAGATAATGTGAGGGGTGTTGAGGACATAGGCTAGAGTGAGTTGGGGAAAAGGTGTTTTGTACCAAAACACATCAGGCCATCACTAGTATACAATTGCCATTGCCAACCAACACATAAGTAGTACTTGAATGTTAGAAAGGTATAAAATTCACCATGCTACACGGTCATGTTGGAAGAGGTCCCCAGAATCGTGGGTAAGGGGATTGACATTCATAGTGTTGAAGGTAGTAGCCAAATCAGATTCCAAGTCAGTGGAGAACTAAGAACACTTGTGCCATTTACATGTTAAGGTACTAGCATAGAGATTATTATAGCCTAATAACAACTCCTGATCTGCAATCCTTCCAAACTCTTAGGGTATGTAAGCTAGGATGCTATATCCTGGTGCTTTTGCATTTTGGAGTGACAAATATTATAGATTTCATTTCATAGATTTGCTCTGAAAGATCAAAAGGATTAAAAGAAATGCTCAAAGTAATAGTAAATACAACAAAGTAGTGAGAGGAGACATTACCATCGTAACACAAGCTCAATTAGCTGATAATACATAGTGGCAAATATTTGTAATTTAACCCTATTATACCCTAGATGACACATCTATCTTGCCATAGATCTGTCACGAGGAAGAATTACTATCCTATATTATTCACATCCAGATGATTTTGAAGAGTTAGATTCAATGTTTCATTCCAAAGTAGCAGTCTTTATTGACACTTTTACCAGAGAATTCTTTCAATGATCAACAATGACAGAGACTCTGCTCTTAGAAATAATCTTACTTGGAGCATTCATTCCACCATATCATCTCCGTTCAACCCTTCAAACCGGATATGCTACAAGAACTTGTAATACTTAACATAGACCATATATAGCCGGCTGAAATCAGCACCCAAGTTCATCATCCCTTGAGAAAAATAAAATCAATAACACTCCTATTCGACATATTTATCAAACGATTTATAAATGTCACAATTAATCCCCTCACAGGACACAAATAACACCCACAAACTAGAAATATCATCTCTCCTTATCTTTCATATAAAGGTGTGCAAAGATATCCAAAGAGCCGGATACGGAAACAATGTCAATTAATAGATAACTAAATCACTTTGCATGTGCCTCCACTGAACAAATTTTCCAGATTTAAGGGATTTAAACTCATAACAATTCACAAAACAAAGATCCTCAAACATGCAAATTCTACTAAACTCACGAATCAAGATTTCCAGATTAAGCATGCCAAATAAAATAAAAAAAGGATCAAAATCATCAAGAAACAACATAACTAACCTGCTGCTCCGCAACACTGTTGTTAAAACTCCCAGAATCAGTCGCTACAATAATAAGCAACTACATTTAGTTACATCATTCTCCAAAAAAACTAACAAAAGATCCACATTCTTCACACCGACAAGAAATCACCACTGATCTAATCATCTACCAACCCTAACTTCAACCAACCAAAACGAAAAAAAATCCGAAAAACCCTAACTCACGCAATTTCCAACAACTGAAAACACAAAATTATGCAAAACAAAATGCAAAACAACACAACATCAGATCTAAATCAAAACACACAAAACAATCTGAAAAAACAGAAACCTTCAGTTTGATCATTCTCGGTAAATTCCTTCTCCAAAGCACGATCGAACATGTCAGCGAAACTACCAGTAGAATTGGTAGAGTTAGCATCAATGAGATTAAGATCGGCATTGTTGCGCTCAACGAAGGAATCGTTAAGAGATAGAGAAAAAGATATAGAGAAGAAGAGAAGATCGAGAATGAGAAGTGATGAGAGAGAGAGTATCCTCATTGTTGTTTGTGAGGAGAGAGAAAATCTCTCAAGAAGAGAAGAGAAAAGAGGGAGGGAAAAAGAAACAAGTAATAGAAAGAGGAAAGGGGGAAAATTGAGGTGCGCACAGAAGAGAGAGAGAAAGAGATTGGAGATTTAGATTTCACGCGCGCATTCTAAGGCTTCTGTGCTGCTCTACTGTGCTGCTGCTGCTGTGCGCTATACTACTACTCTACTCTCTTCTGTATCATGTATGTGTGTGTTGAGTCAAGAATTTGAGGCGTGGATTTTATTGAGACTTCGTTGACAGCATATATTCCTTTTATTGTAGTATATGGGACTTTTATTGCTAGTATTTTTAATTTGTTGGGAAATGTACGATTTAGAAGTAGGTTTCAGTCTAACATTGATTATGATGGAATATGGATGGATACTGGTATACGGTAGCAAGTAGCTATTTGATTTTGGTTTGTTTTTCTTCAAGCTTTGATAGCTCCATTTCCTCAATAAATGGTCGGGAAATATTAGATTAGTATATGATCATGTGATTCTAACATGTGATTTGTTTATGAGATTAATGAATTAAAAAGGTATAGCATTAGAGCAACTCTGAAAATAGAGCAAAATGAAAGTTGGCTTATGACTTGTTCTCTTCGGCATAAAACAGCTAAGCAGAACTGAATTGAACTGAACCGAACTAAATTGAATTGAATTGAGTTATATTATAACTAATAGTAATGATAATAATATAATATTATATTATTTAATTAATAATAAATTCATAATAATGATTTATTATTAATGATAAGTTATTAAATAAAATAATTTAATAAATTATAATAAATTATTGTGAGATAGATGAATTAGTCTGTAATAAACCGATAAACTAATAACTTGACGAACAAAATTAGAATATAGAAATATATAATACATTATATCACCCAACTCTTAAAAATAATGTTACAAATTTAATAGGGTGTGTACATTATTTTTCATGTTTTTTTACTGCAATTTTGCAAAGAGCTCAAAATCTTTCCTTTTTTATTTTTAAATCTTTTTTCTTTGTCGTCGATCGGTTGTTTTGATTGTGCTAGATTTTAATTTTTCTACAATTATGCGTCTTTATGCTTTATTTTAGTTGAGATTTTGGACTCGAAAAAATATTACCTAATCGAATAAGTATTAGGTTTTTTTTCTTTCACAAAATATATAAAGAGACGCACGTTATTTTTCAAAGCAATAGTAATAGGAGTAATAATAACATAATAATATAATAATAATAATTATAATCATGATATTAATATTTATAATAATAATAGTAATAGTAGTAGTAGTAGTAGTAATAATAATAATAATAATAATAATAATAATAATAATAATAATAATCATTGTTTTATTATCAGAGAACTAAATGACTGAACTGAATTGAACTGGAAATAAGCTGGGGAGAACAAGCCCTTAGAGTGCTACTAGGTTTGTCTAGCTAACTCAACTTAAAGTCAAAACTCTCATAATGATTAGTTAATATACTTGTTGCTTGAATAGGTCACACTTGAAGTGAGATAGTTTTTTGTAGGGAATAATATAGAAATAATTTACCAAAATGGTCCGAAATTCCCAAATGGGCCCATAGCTTTAGCTGCAAATTGGCTTAGTTAAGCTACATTGACTAGCAAATGAAATTTCAACTACTAAATTCAATGGTTAGGCTAATTGCTTAAAAAAAATTGCTAGCAAGTCCCTAATGCTCACCATTGAAGTTGCTCTTAGATGACTAATTATGTGAATGTATTATAATAATTATCTATGATCTATGAAATTATTAAACTGATAATGTATAATATCAAACATATACTTCCTTCATTTCTTAGCAGATGCATTATATTGACTTTTCACACTAGTTGGATATCAATTGTGACCATATTTAATTACTATTTTGTAAAATGAATATACTTATCTTAATTGTTGTTAGGATAATACTCCATCCGTCCTAAAATACTCTTGGCACTTATCAAGGCATGTAGTTTTAGATGATAAGTTATTGTTTGATTATCAATTGTTATTTTATTGGGAAGTAGATGTGATAAGAGTTAATTAGTACTCCCTCTGGTTTTTTTTATCTTTCTCACTTGGAATTTTGACACTATTCATGTATAGAGAGAATCTTCTCAAATGTTCTCAATTTATAAGAAAAAACATAGTCATGTGGGGTCTTGTTTGATTCGTCTCAATTAGTATTTTATTAATATTCAATCGTTATAATTTTTACTAATATATAATGAAAGATATTTAAGTTTTAAAACGTGCATTGAAAGACGCGCACAGAAAAGTAGGAATGATAAAAAAAACAGAGGGAGTAGTTAGTAAAAGTAGTAATATGTTATTTTAAGAAGAGAGAATGTGGGTCATGGTTAGAGTTGGTAGGTAACAAGAGTGGTATTATTTTATTTGATGATTGTTACACCTAGCAGGAGACTAAGTATTAATAGGAACATGATAAAAAAAATTGTGTAGAAACTTTTTGTGTAGAAGGAACATAAACAAGTCTGGTTATGTGTCTTTTGTATAAATATGTAAATGTTGAGGCAATCATGTAATGTAGTGCATGTTATGAAGATAATTATAGTTAAGTGTTGTTATGTCTTATTACTTTTCTTTACAAATGAGATCAGGTTATGGGAACTCTCCACCCAAGTTGTATATGGCAGACAATCACTAAAATGAAAACTTAACATCATTTGACTTCTTTAATGCATTAGGGATTAACAAAATCATCAAACATAACCCATGTTTGATTCGTCAACAAGTTTGAAGCACATAGTGCATCAAAACGTGAAGCCCATAACATGGGTTATGTGATATGTTGAGTCCCTTCATCATTTGCATTATGTGTGACTATTATCTCTCACTAAATGATCATTGAGACGTAAAAAGGACTCAAATCAACCTAAGCAACCAAACATCAAACTAACTAAAGTATATAGGGCAACACAAATTCCCAGACAATCCAACATAAACTAACCATGAAAGGAATGCAATGGAACCAACCAACCAAGCAACAAACCTACCAACACTAAGTCCAACCAACACAATCCAACAGTTAGTCCAACCAACACAATCCAACAGTAAGTACAACCAACACAATCCAACAGTAAGTACAACCAACCAACCAACACAATCCAACAGTAAGTCCAACCAACACAATCCAACAGTAAGTACAACCAACCAACCAACACAATCCAACAGTAAGTCCAACCAACCAAACACCACAATCCAACAGTAATAAGTCCAACCTACACAATCCAAACATGAAACGATAGATAATTTTAGCAAGAAACAAAGACTAAGAATTATCATCACAGTGCCATGGGACTCATAATAGAGTTGGCGACTAATTTCAGCACCACGCACAACATACCAACATCATAAATCATCATAAGGCATCAATTTATTCTAAAACAATCCAAACATGAAATCATAAATAAATATAGTAAGAACCAGAGACTAAGAATTATCATCACAATGCCATGGGACTCATAACAGAGTTGGCGACTAATTTTAGCACCACACACAGCATACCAACATCATAAATTATCATAAGGCGACAATTATACACAATCACAAAATACATAGAAATAGGATAGAGAAGATAACAAAACCTCAGGAACTCTAACGAGTTCCTCTTCGCAACAGTAGATAGGAATGCTACCTTGGATCCAAATCCTCCTTTTCATGGAAGGGACTCAAGGGGATGTCAGGAACACCTTCATCAAAGTCATGAGAATAATCCTCATAAATCTTGAATTGACGCATGAAACCGTCTTCTTCCTCCATGAACAAATCATGGCAACTCCCCCCACTGCAAACTCATTCTCCCACCCAGAAATCAACTCATAATCAACCCCATTTTTTTCTTCCTCTTCACTCTAAACCTCCATCTTCACCTCCTCATGCATCTTCCCTTTCCCCTTTCTTTTAACAAAAGTTGGCGCAGGTGCACCCACCGCCATTAAACCGCAAACAATTGGCAGTCTGTTCACACCCAGAACCCTAATTTTTCCCCTCTCCTCCTCAGAGTTCTATTCTACAATTTTAACACCCTTCCCTTGAGATCTTCTCGCAGAAACCCTAGATCTAGGTTTTGGGATTAGAGACTTACCAGCTGGTGTGTTAAACAATAGCCTTTTCTGCGCCATTTTCTTCTCCTCCTCTTTCTCAGCAGTTTTAATCACCTTTTTTAACGTCTTCATCGAATTTTTGGTCAAACATTTCTTCGCTTCACTAGAGTAAAATATCTTCCATGCATAAGGAAATCCGTCAGATATAGAATTTGCAAGATCTCTGCAAATTATAGTCTCTTCTTGCGATTTAGCAGCAAACGCTGCATCTGTAAAGGGTTGGGTGTTCACTATGTAGGAATTTCAGTGAGAAGATGAAGAGAGAGAAGAAGTGTATGTGTGAGAGAGAAGAAGATGAAGAGAGAGAAGACAAAGAGTGAATTGGCTGAGGAGAGGAGAAAATTAGGGTTCTAGTTGGGGGGGTTTGATGATGAACATTTATGATCATGTTCAAATTGATCATAAATGTTTGTTGGTAGTTGAAAGGTGAGGAGTGAAACAGTAAAATTTATGGAAATCATTAAGTTAGGAGGGAGTTAGTAATCTGATTTTTAGTCTAAATTAGGAGAATATAAGAATGGTTTATTAATGTTAGTAAGGGTCTTTTAGTGAATTCACACACAAATTCTTTACCATAAATAGAAAGAACGAAATAGTTCCAATTAATTTGAAACAACCATATTTGAAAACTGTTGCATTTAATTTGACACGAAGGAAGTAACAATAATCAAGGAAAATAATACGATACTTAATGATAGATCTCGGTATTTTGTAGATCAACATGACTGCAAAATCACGCACAAACAATATGATTTGTAGGGGTTAATCTCACCGCAATACAACTATAGCAACATACAAGTGTAAAGTGTAATAATTAAAAAAAGGATAAAGTATTTGATAATTTTGAATGTTAAGTAAATATGAAATAGAAATTACAAAGTGATAGGTTGTCGTACACCCGTCAAAAATAATTCCTGCAAAACCTTCTAACAAATGTACTGGGGTAAGTAGGGTCGAATCCACAGAGAGATGGTCGTTTTAGTCTAGCTTCTAAGATATGGAGAAACTAAACAAGATCAGGAATAATTGAATTAAAGTTCTAAAGTAATCAAACTACGAAAATCAAACTAAAAAGGATCTAGGGCAATGGTTCACCATATTTATACTTATAAACTATCAAAACATCATCACAGTTCAATTAATCATATATCTAGAGCACAGATTAATCCTTGGTCAGGCATTAACGCTCTCAAATCAACATATACTAGTACGGTCGCTTAA
The DNA here is from genome assembly GCF_026745355.1 of Beta vulgaris subsp. vulgaris. NCBI lineage: Eukaryota > Viridiplantae > Streptophyta > Magnoliopsida > Caryophyllales > Amaranthaceae > Beta > Beta vulgaris. The sequence continues at coordinate 45,594,567 of NC_079209.1, read as the reverse complement.
CATAATCAGATTTGCTAATTGTAGGTAAGCATCTAAAGAATACTATCTCTCGATCTATGACTCGATATTAGCAATATTTAATCAGACAATTGATCAGATTGCAAGATTAACAATAAAACACTAATCAATTAGAGAAATCAATAATTAATCAAACCATAAATAAATATCAATCAATAATCATATCATATAAACATGGATTTCCAAACCCTAGAAATAAAAACTACTCTATCATGAAATAAATAATGAAACCTAAATCTACAAAGAAAAACGTAATCAAAGGAAACAAACTAAAAGAAATCATAAATTAATGAAGAAGAATAAAAACTAGGGTTTACACTAAAAACTAGAGAGAAAGAAAGGAGAGAAAACTAAAACCTAAAACTCAAAAGAGAAAAAATAACGTGTGAGAGAGAGAGGAGAGAGAAAAAGAATGAAAACATATCTAAATAATATCCTTTAACCTAATATGACTAAGAAAGTAATTTATAAGATAAGAAAGTCTTAAATAAATCATTAATAGGCGGATTATGATCCGCGCGTACGCGTGGCAGATTCCAGCAGAAACAGTGCAATCTTCCGAAAGGCATAACTCCTTGACTAGAAGTCTCCTCGGGGCGTGCCACCTATCGTTGGAAATCTTCAAGTCTAGTTTCCAAATCTGCTGGAATTACTCGATTTTAATAATCACATCAAAAGTTATGATCAGAAGAGTAGACAGGACTCTTTTTCACATTTCTTCTAATGATTTTCCGCTTCGTTTTGCTCAAATCTACTATGAAACTATGCAACGATCCTTATGCATTGTAGCTTCTTTCCAAGTGCTCCTAATCCTCAAGTTTAGCTAATCATACTCCAAATACGTCTCAATGCCTGAAATTCATCAAAAACAAGAAAACATACCGAATAGGAAGTAGAAAAGAATAACTTAAGAATATAATGCAACAATGAACCTAAATATGAAACTAAATGCTCTAAAATGCAACCTAAATGCACCAAAAAACTATATATAAATATGACTTATCAAACTCCCCCAAGCTAAACCATTGCTTGTCCTCAAGCAATAAGACATAGACATCGGAAAAGTTAGACAACCTACAATATAGGACTACAACAGGGCTAAACACTCAATTGAGAAACACGAGAGATATAATCACTACATAAACCAAGCATCGAAACAATCTCGAACAAAGTGCATAGCATATCATGTATCGCAATCGACTCTCAATCATACCACAAACCATCTCTCCCAAACTGGATTTAACCAAAATGACAGACCTCACTATAGTTATGTGCACTCAAATTCTCATGTGTTTAAGGGTAAATAATGACTCTCAACCTAAATCAGTCGACTCAGATGAAGCAAATACTCTTTAACTATGACTTTTTGACTCAATTAATACTCAACAATACAACACAAATGATCAAGAGGACTTTTAAGGGTTGTAATGGGGCTGAGGTTAAAGGTATGGAAAATAATTTGGGAATTGTGGTGGAAAAACCAAGAAGGGGGAGCATCATATAACTGAAAACATGACCAAAAGGTCATAACAACTCCGTGCAACAACCAACAATCTCCAAATATAATCAACAACCTTTTTCACTCAAGAAATTCAATCATAACCCTTTTTATTTCACTTTATTCACAACTCTTTTTCACTTCTTTTTCATTTCATTTTTCACCTTTTTTTTTTGTGTCTTTTTTCAAACTTTCATTTCAATTTCGAAGCTCACTAAACATATTTTTCATTCTTCTAACCACAAATAGAGCACTTCAATTCAATACAAACCAAAACAAAACTAATACTCGCTCCCCCAAGCTAGGCTTGGGACAAGAATCAAATGAGGTCAAGGCTTGTAATGTAGGTAACAATCAACAAAGTCAGAAAAGGCTCAGCGGGGCTAAAGAAGGATAATATGAAAACAAGAATAACTCTGGAGCTAAGATCATCAAATGAAACGCCTCAATCATATCAAAATGTATGCACTATCAAATATCAAGGAGTACCAAGTCAAAGTCAAGATCAATGCAACAACGAGGAACTAATCACACATGAAAGAACAGAACTGACACAGATACGTCAGTTTATAGGCACAAAGCTCACTTAGGTTAAGGTGTCTGCATAGTAATGTTAAATCGAGTCAGAGAGAGATCAATCAATCAATCTAACCACAAATAATCACTTGCGAAACAATCGTGCTATGAAGTATCATGAACAAGATGAGTGACACTTAACAAATGTAGTAAAATATCAACAAGGTCCAGTCTTAGCAGTAGTCCCATAGATGCAACTAAAATGAGATGAAATCTAATATGAGATGAAATATGCTGATGCAACTAAGAAAGCAGTACAATTTTTTTTGTTACACGTAAACTCTCACTCCTAATAAGTGGTACAAACCATGCAACATCCTACGAAAGCAATAAAATCTACACTAGAAATCAATAAATGATAGAATATTCCTCCCCCAAACTAGAATATGCAGTGTCCTCACTGCATAAACCAGATTAGAGAAGGAACAAACCAAACCACTGGATCACCAAAACCAAAACCTCCCACCAAAAGCCACAACACCACAAAAACCACACACAAATCTCGACAATCCAATAATTCGACCAATGTGTTCAAAAAGAATTCTCAACAAGATGACATCAAAACAAAAATCCAAACAAAAATTCGGAATGAACATAAACAACAGGTATAAGTGCAAATAAATGCTTACTGCCCAACTAATTGGGGAGAAGAGTCAAATATGCGCAAAAATCATATTGTCGTGCTTCACGAAGGCGAACTTGAACCAATTTGGCTGACATTTAGTCACTAACAACATTGAAAAAAAAAAAAAAAATAGAGATCCATTGAAAAAAAGTACTAACAAAAGAAATTAAACACAAAAAGAAAAAGAAAGAGAAAAGAGAAAAGAAAATCAGAAATATACAAATATAATAGGAAAAGAGAAATAAGAAATAAAAGAAAAAAAAAAGAAGAAAGAAGGAGTCGGAAGGTGTGGTGCGACAGAGACGGAAACTGTGATGATGGTGGTTCTGCGCAGGGTGATGGTGGTCGGCGGCAGGAAGGCGGACGGAAGCCGGTGAATGTAGGCGGCGGGAGGGAAGGCGTGGAGTGCGGCTGGATTCCGAAAGCACCGACGATGGTCGTGAGATGCGCCGACGAAGGTGGTTGTGGTGTGCGGTGAACTGGACGTTACCAATGGCAGAAAATTGGTGCAAAGATGGATGTGGTGGAGCGGAGCAGGAGTGAGGTGATGTGCGGATGTGTCGGTTCTTGGTGGTCGTGCAGGGGTGTGGCGGCTGGGCGGAAAGTTCATCGGAGAGGGAGAGGTTGAGTGGATGTGACTTGTGAGGAAAGGAACGATGGGTCGCTGTTGGTGGGGGTCGCTCGTTCGGGAGATGGGACGCAAGGGACGCTTGCTATGGTGGTGGTGTGGCGGTTCTTGATGGTTGTCGTGATGGTGGCTTGCAGAGTTCTTGATGAGAGCATGTACAATGGTTGGTGTCTCTCCAACTAGCTCTCCACACTCTCTCTCCTATTCTCTCTCTTCAAGCTACTCTCAATAGCCATGTTTAAAAACACCCAACAACAATAAAACCCTTTAAAGAGCTCTCCATTCAACTTTTCATTATTTTGTGGTCCCCATGTCAATAAATGAACCTCATTTCATATTATGGTCAAAGTTATATAAATTAAGTTATTCATGTAAATTAAATATAATTACAAATTAATCTTTTTCATAATTTAAGCAAAGTAGAATTTTTAAAAAACAATATAATTATGAGTGCTAATATTTAATTTTCATAAATTTGGCATGGAATGAAGAATTAACCTACAACATGAAAAACTAATTTTTAAATATCCAATATTAGGCTCATTTTATAGATAAAGGAAAATTATACTTGTTGGCATAATAATTATTACCATCTTTTTTATAATTTTTATAGAAAAGATTATTAAATGGTTGCATGAAGAAAAAAGAATTGAAGTAATTACAATAAAAAGTGGGTCCCACACATTGGAGAGCCATCTCTCCACCCCAAGAGCCCTTTGGCAAAGTGTCTCCATGGAGAGACACCCAAGACACACCCAAGAGCCCCATTGTTGGGTAAGAGGTGGCTCTCCATTTTCTCTCTCCTTGGAGAGCTAGTTGGAGAGCTAGTTGGAGAGCCCCATTGTACATACTCTGAAGGGGTGCCTGTGCGTGAGGAAGGAATGCTGGGCAAGTGTGGGCCAGCGAACGCTGACCAACCAGCGGGCTGGGCAGATTTTTTCATTTTTGTTTTTCGGATTTTTTTTTTTCTTTGTTCGTCAAGACTTGGACAATTTTTTCTAATTGCTTTTCTTAATTTCGATCCATCTACAACAAACAAAAAAAAAACACTAAAATGAGTAAACTCACTTAAAAAGAAAGAAACAAAGACAAAAATCATAAAAAAAAGTAAAGAAAAGAAGAGAGAAAATGAGTTAATGTCCGGTTGCCTCCCGAGAAGCGCAAATTTAAGGTCTTGCATGACCGTGTAAGACTAGTAGATCACTCATAATAATTCAACGCTCTAAGAAGCTTATCATATGTTCCTACAGACATCTCAAAGCATATTATATAAGAGTGAAAAGGAAAAATGAAAAAAAATTAGTACTAAGAAATTACTAAAACTACAAAAGAAAAATCAAAGGAAAAATTATATTTATAAGAAGGAGAAAAAGAAAAATCGTTAGTCTTTTTACATGACTCAAAAGAAGAAAAAGAAACTAAATGTACATTATTTACGTTATCAAGTGAGTCATTCAAAGGGGGAGAAAGAAAGAACGATGGAGGATATAATATAGGAGAAGAAGGAATAAGTCAAGTGTTGTGAAAAGGAACATGAGACTCAAAAACAGTATGCAGTATCGATAAAGACTCATAAATCACCTCACTCTCAATTTGACTTTCCTCCGAAGAGGAAATTTCAACCATGATTTCTTTCTCCTACAAAACATCCATCACATTAGCGCTTCTCTCAATCTTATCATCATCCAAATAGCTCGCATTAAATATCCACCCCTCATTATCATCATAAATAAATGAGTTAGGGTTAGACTTTTGAGCAGATTGACATTCAAATCGGGAAGAGGGGTCAAAACCATTTACTAATGTCACATCACACGAAGAAAAATCATGAGAATTAGTCTGACAATTAGAACAATAAGGGGGTGGTGTCATGTAATTTTGGGGTGAAAGAGCAGATGAAGACATCTCCCACTCATAAGTATCCCTAGCCAACCACATAATTAAATCCCAGCAGTAATTAGGTAATTGGAATAGAAATCCTCCATTACACTTAGATTCTACCACCATCCTAGTTTCTTCATTTAACCCCTCATAAATCACTAAGCACATATCCCACAGTTCAATTCCATGATTAGGACCAATAAAATCACCAAGCCTATGATAATACTTCCAACACACTTCATTCTCATACTGAGTAAAAGAAAAAATTGCTCTAAAATTACTAACAGATACACGATGTTCAGAGAACATATGAGATAATTCAGGAGAACTCATGCAAAAATTGGGAGGATTTGATATGATGCATCAAAACTGTAAACATGAGAATTCCAAGAATTATTATGTTGCGTAGCAAAAAAATGATCCCCATCATCAAAATAGCATGATTCCATTATACAAAAAAAAATATATATAAAAAAAATAAAAGAAATAAAAAAATATATAAATATTCACAAAATGGAAAAAAATATATATACAATTTAGTCTCACCAAAAATAAAAACTAAATAAAATTATACCGTCTCCCCGGCAACGGCGCCAAAATTTGATAGGTTGTCGTACACCCGTCAAAAATAATTCCTGCAAAACCTTCTAACAATGTAGTAGGGTAAGTAGGGTCGAATCCACAGAGAGATGGTCGTTTTAATCTAGCTTCTAGATATGGAGAAACTAAACAAGATCAGGAATAATTGAATTAAAGTTCTAAACTAATCAAACTATGAAAATTAAACTAAAAAGGATCTAGGGCAATGGTTCACCATTTTACTTATATAACTATCAAAACATCATCACATTTCAATTAATCATAAATCTAGAGCACAGATTAATCCTTGGTCAGGCATTAACGCTCTCAATCAACATATACTAGTACGGTCGCTCAACATAATCAGATTTACTAATTGTAGGTAAGCCTCTAAAGAATACTATCTCTCGATCTATGACTCGATATTAGCAATATTTAATCAGACAATTGGTCAGATTGCAAGATTAACATTAAAACACTAATCAATTAGAGAAATCAATAATTAATTAAACCATGAATAAATATCAATCAAATAATCATATCATATAAACATGGATTCCCAAACCCTAGAAATAAAAACTACTCTATCATGAAATAAATAATGAAACTAAATCTACAAAGAAAAACATAATCAAAGAAATCAAGAAAAAACTAAAAGAAATCATAAATTAATGAAGAAGAATAAAAACTAGGGTTTACACTAAAAACTAGAGAGAAAGAGAGGAGAGAAAACTAAAACCTAAAACTCAAAAGAGAAAAAATAACGTGAGAGAGAGAGGAGAGAGAAAAAAAATGAAAACTTATCTAAATAATATCCTTTAACCGAATATGACTAAGAAAGTAATTTACAAGATAAGAAATCTAATATTAAAAGTCTTAAATAAATCATTAATAGGCGGATTAGTATCCGCGCGTAGCGTGGCAGATTTCAGCAGAAACAGTGCAATCTTCCGAAAGACATAACTCCTTGACTAGAAGTCTACTCGGGGCGTGCGACCTATTGTTGGAAAGATCTTCAAGTCTATTTTCCAAATCTTCTGGAATTACTCGATTTTCATAATCACATCAAAAGTTATGATCAGAAGAGTAGACAAGACTCTTTTTCACATTTCTTGTAATGATTTTCCACTTCTTTTTCGCTCAAATTCATACGATGAAACATGCAAACGATCCTTATGCATTGTAGCTTCTTTCCAAGTGCTCCTAATCCTCAAGTTTAGCTAATCATACTCCAAATACGTCTCAATGCCTGAAATTCATCAAAAACAAGAAAACATACCGAATAGAAGTAGAAAAGAATAACTTAAGAATATAATGCAACAATGAACCTAAATATGAAACTAAATGCTCTAAAATGCAACCTAAATGCACCTAAAAACTATATATAAATATGACTTATCACAAAGTCATTGCCAACTAGAATTTTATAACTAACTTTTGTTAATTTAGCTATCATCTATTTAAAAAATCAAAAGTAACATTTTGTTAAGTCAGAGATTTTGTACAAACAAAGCTGATGTTTCATTAGCATTCAATTTACGGTTTTTTCACCAAGTACCCCCGAGTTTTCAAAAAATTCACCTGGTACCCTCCAAGTTTTCAAAATTCACAGGGTACCTCTAAGTTTCAAACTAATACATGGGGTACCCTTAAATGCCCTTTATGACTAACGACGTTAACCGCCGTTAGTCATTAACCCTAATTTTCTGCTTTAACCCTAATTAATCGCCTAATATTAATCTTAATCCTAACCCCTACCCCTAACCCTAACACTAAACCCTAACATTAACACTAACCCAAACCCACCACTCCACCCCCACCCTTCCACCACCCCTACCCCCTACCCCACCCTTGCGCCGCCCTCCTCCCCCACCCTTGCGCCCTCGCGCCGCCCTCCTCCCCTACCCTCCGCAGCCCCTCTCCCACCCTAGCACCGCCTCCTCCCCCTCTCAGTTCATTTCAGTAGTCCCCCCACCCCTCCCCTCCCCATGCGCCCCCCGACTTCCCCACCCCCGCGCCAACCATAACCCACCCCCTTCCATTTTCGCACTCCACCGCCTGCGCCCCCCGCGCCGCCCGCAACCCCTTCTTCTTCCCTCTGTTTTTTTCGCTGTGGGGGGACTTTTTGTTTCGCGGAAATTGGAGGAGGGTGGTGCAACGAGGGTGGTGGAGGGGTGCGATTTTAGGGGCAGCGAAAACGAGGGTGGTGGCGCGGGGGTGGGGGTGCGGGTGTGGGGGAGGGGGTGAGATTTCAGGGACTGCAAAAATTGCATGGAGCGGGGGAGGGAGGGTGGGGGCTGCGGTGGGGTTGCGAGGGTCGGGGAGGGGGGGCTGCTGGGTGAGGGAGGGGGCTGGGGCGGTGGGGTGGGGGTGGGACAGGGGGTAGGGGTGGTGGGAGGGTGGGGGAAGGGTGGTTAGGTTTAGGGTTTAGGGTTAGAGTTAGGGTTAGGATTAGGGTTAGGGTTAGGGTTAGGTTTAGAGGTTAATTAGAGTTGAAAACAGAAAATTAGGGTTAATGACTAACGGCGGTTGACGCGGTTAGTAATTAAGGGCATTTAAGGGTACCCCGTGTATTAGTTTGAAACTTAGGGGTACCCTGTGAATTTTGAAAACTTGGAGGGTACCAGGTGAATTTTTTGAAAACTTGAGGGTACTTGGTGAAAAAACTGTTCAATTTATGATTCCCTTTTTTTACTTTCTCTCATCTCTCTTCCTTCTTCCTCTCATTCTTCGTCTACAGATTTAGAGAAAATTTACAATCTCTTATTTAGAGCTATTCAAAGAGCCATTCCATAGATTTTGAGCTTAAATCTTTATGTCAATTCTTTCTTTTCTTTTCCTCTGTATTAGCGACCAAGAGAAAACCACCATAAGTTGAATATGGATGGAGAAAATTGAAGTGTTTTGCAAGTTTTGGAAGCTTGATTCTGAGCAATGGAGAGTGTAGATGATTAATAACAGTAATGAATCCAAAATCTATGGCTGATTTGTAGGGTATTGATATAATGAATCCGTAATTTATTATTGAATCCGAAGTTTAACGTTTTTGATTTATCATTCATTTGATATTTTTAGGGAGGAGATGATAGTTATTGATTATTTACAATAGTTATATCAATCAACCAAATACAAATCTGCTAGGTATTGGTTATACGGTTGGTCTTGTCACAGACGTCTACTTTTAATCTAAAAGTAGGCATGGCCTAAGCCCAATATTAAGAAGAGAACGGGCTATCTTTCTTAATATAGTGACTACTTTAATTTATTTAGTGACCATTTAAATCTATTTAGTGATCAGTTTAATCTATTCAGTAATAAGATTCTTTAATTTATTTAGTGACTGATTTAATCCATTTAATGACTAGTTTAATCCCTTCCGTAAAACTGTCAGACTATTTTTTAAAATTGTTTGTTGAAATTCGAGATTCAAAGGGAAAGAAAAGAAGGAGAAGAGAATGGATGACTAGGATCGTGCAAGATATCTAAAAATAGTGTTGGGTAGAGAGAAATAGAATGAGCTTGTTAGGAGAATGTAGGCTTGGGTTGTCTAATTTTATATTAAAATTAGACTGTCTATTATAATAATTTGCGTTGGTTATATCCTAGAATTAAAGACATAATTGTCATTAATTAATAAGCTTAACTAGGGGTGTTAATGAGCCAGGGTGGCTCGCAAACTGTTCGAGCTCGGCTCAGTCAAAGCTCGGTCAAAGCTCGGCTCGAGAGGGCTCGACTCGAGTTCGAGATCGGCTCGCGACCTTAACAAGCCGAGCCAAGCCTAGTAGAGTTCGGCTCGAAAGCTCGCAAACATGTTCGAAAAATTTTAAAGTACAATTTTTTATACATTAATTTCTAACCCAACTTGAATTAAAATTTGAAGTCCACTTTAAAAATATATACCAAATTAAAATTTTTAGCCCAACTAAAAGATACAAACTAAGTGCTTTTTTCTCAACCCAATTAAAATTTTAAACAAACTTGAAACACCAAAAACAAAACAAAAAAAGCTAACACTTCAAGTCACGTTCATTCAGCACCGTGACCTGCTCCACTTCTTCAAGGGTTTTCGAAAACCCTAAAGGCCTAAATCCCCAATCTCCAGTAGCGTCTTCGGCGGCGAGCAACGTCTTCGGCGACGAGCAGCACTACGGCGGCGAGCGACATCGTCTTCGGCGGCGAGCAGGATGACAGTTAATGTTAATAGTTTTCGTTTTTTTTTCGATTCCTATAATGGCTATAAATTTAATCAACTAACAACTAACAAGAAGATGTAAAAATCAAACTACTGCTAGTGAAAATCAAAAAAAATTTCGAAATAACATCACCGAGATCTTGTTCTTCAACGGAAAAAATCGATTCCTATAATGGCTATAAATTAAAACTTTCATGTTCAGATTAAAAAATCGATTCCTATAATGGCAAGCAGTAGTTTCATCGTCTCCAGTAGTGCCATTTTTTCGATTTTCACTTGTTAGTTTTTGCTTCACTACTGTTTCTCTACTGTTTTTGCTTGCTTGCTTCACTTGTTAGTTTTCGAGCTTTTTCGAGCCGAACAGTTCGCGAACTTTTTCGAAACGAGCCTTGAGCCGAGCCGAACTTTTTTTTTTCGAACTCGAGCCGAGCTCAGATTTTCGAGCTCGACGAGCTTCAAGCTCGAGCCGAGCTTCGAGCTCGAGCTGAGCTCGGACCCTCACATTCTCGAGCCGAGCCGAGCCTGGTCCTGTTCGGTCTCGGTTCGGCTCGTTAACACCCCTAAGCTTAACAATGTAATATTTTTGAATTCATAAAAAATATAAAAAAAATATTATGTTTGGTAAAATGATTGCTTATAGTCGTGAATACTTGCCATAATAATGTAAAGATTTGAGTGCTGATTTGTCGTGATTTCCGTAAGATACTTTGCGAAATTAGTGCAACTGTGTAAGCTAAATTTTTTTAGGAATGTGGAAGCTAATTTTGTAATGGAAAAAGAGGTGCCAAATACATAGACATAACACTAGTAGAATAAATACTTATTGCTGCGGTCCGGTTTGGGGCGCGCAACAATTAAGGGGGTAACAATATGTATTAATTGTATTGCTGCGGTTTTAAACCGCAACAATATCTACAAATATTGCTGCGGTTTCTAGGCCAAAAACGCATTAATATATTTTTTTAATTGAAAAAAATACAGCATATTGTTGCGGTTTTGACCAGAAACCGCAACAATAGATACCGGTACAGGTAAAAAAAATTTTTTTTTTGCATTATTACATCAAATTTGAAAGAAAAAAAGGTGGAAAGAAAATAAAACACTACTAATTGAAACTAATGACAAAAAATTATAATACAAATTCAAAAACATAAAAAATACAAAAATACAGATTATAAAAAAATCAAAATTATAATACCAAAACAACAGCAGATCTGAAAAAAAAAATTATAACAATTCTCTTAAAAACCACCAACATAAGAATAAGAATATAAGAAAAACTTTATACAACTATAATATGATAATACCACAAAATACTAAATCTGAAAATATTATAACAATTACTAAAATAAAACTAGTACAAAAATCAAACGAAAAGTCACGTTTTCCTCAAATCTAAACCCTTCACCGAAACACTAGTAGAATAATTATAATTCCTAAAACACAAAATTTACGGATCTACAAAACGGAAAAAAAAGAAAAGGGGAAAAAAAAAGATATCGACGAACGGAGCTTGATAATCCGTCAGTCCGATTTCGTCTGATATTGCCGACGGTCCGATTTCGTCTGGTATTGTCGTGAACGACGATATTGATTTCGACTCACGAACGAATTACCGCGGGTCCGATTTCGACGAACGAATGATCAGCAGGATCTAGGATTTCGACTCACGAACGAATAGCCGCCGGTTTGATATTGACGTAGGACCAACGGCCGACTACAAACGAACGAAAAGGAAGAGGAGAGGGAGATTTGCGGGATGACGACGGGGTTCTACAGTAGAGAGAGGGGGAGATTTCCGGGAGCTTAGTTATACATGAGAGAGGGAAGAGATAGAGGGAAGAGAGAGAGCGGTTGGGAGCTTAGGTTTACACGAGAGAGGGAGATTTGAGAGGGAGAGAGGCGCCCCATTTTATTTATATTTAGGGTTTGTAGGAGAGAGAGGGAGATTTGAGAAGGAGAGAGGTGCCCCACTTAAATTATATTTAGGGTTTCATTTTTTTTTGGTATAGATATATTGCTGCGGTTTCTGACAAGAACCGCAACAATATATTAAAATATTAATTTTTAATATGATTTTAATATATTGATGCGGTTCTTGTCAGAAACCGGAACAATATGTCTGGTCAAATGTCAATTTTTTTTCAATATTTTTTCTGTTAAAACCATATTGCTGCGGTTTCTGACAAAAACCGCAGCAATATGGTTATTTTATATTTTATATTTTATTTTAACGTGATATATTGCTGCGTATGGGTATCACCGCAGCAATAAGCAATACTTCTACTAGTGTAAGCCAAAAGAACTCTTCAACAAAAGGTTGTCACGTCAGCCAATTAACTTGCTTATGAACCTAAGCAAAACCTTCATGCTTTATAGTATTACTAGCACTATTTGCACGCTAACGCTATGCGTGCATGTCATAATAACTTTCATTTTCCTCAGTTAGTTATTCATCAGTGTTACAATTTTTTTGGTTCAAACAGACATTTATAATTACTTTTAGAATTCTAATATATTTTTTCTTAAATAAATATTTCGTTGATTTTATTAGTTATTTGTTAATCATTATTCAAATATAGTATCGCGAGAAGAAAATATAAAATAGAAGAAAGCTTGTGCTCAAATAAAATGGACGAATCTGTGTATCAGGTTCACTGGATCAACCGTTCAATATTGATAAAGTGAAAGAGTTTGATTTATATAATAGCGATTACTAAATAATAATCAATATTTAGGTTTTAAAATATAATAAGTATAATTATTAATATGAAATTTATTTTTTTTTCTATTTTTTCTTGTGATAAAAATTCGAATACCCGATCTTATATCCGAATATCTAACTATCCAATTTTTGAATATGTTCGAACCTGCATGGTACAAATCCTGGATCCGCCACTAGCTCACAGTGTTCTAGCATGTAGACAAGTGCGTCCACTATGGCTATATTTGTCTTCCACTCCATACTTTGCAGAAATCCATCTTATTGTAGAACTATATTGTAAGTGGATCTTATTTCGGAGCATATTTCGAGCACTATCTAATGGAACAAAAATTATATTATTCTAATTTACATAGCAAAAGTTATACACAATTTACATAATATAATAAGTAAGGTTCTTCATGCAAAATCAAACTGTAATTTTAACTTATCTAGAACTTCTTATGTGTATTTAAATTTATGTAGAATTCTATTTTTAAGAATATTATAAATTAAAATTAATGACATGACAATCGTACGTGACATTCTTTATTTCATAAGTTTTAGAACTATATTGTAAATAGATCTTATTTCAGAGCATATTTCGAGCACTATCCAATGGAACAAAAATTATAATATTTCGAATTGCGTAGCATAAGTTATACACAATTTACATAATATAATAATTTAGGTTGTTCATGCAAAATCAAACTCTAATTTTAGCTTATCTAGAACTTCTCATATGTATTTTTGTGGAACTCTATTTTTGTAAAAGAATTCCCGTTATCCAAAACTCTTTTTATGTTTTTTTACATATATTTAGGACTCTATTTTTTAAAATATTTAAAATAAAATTTCATGACATGACAATCCTACATGGCGCTCTCTATTTCCATATGTTGTAGAACTATATTGTAAATGGATCTTATTTAGGAGCATATTTCGAGCACTACCCAATAAAACAAAAATTATAATATTTTAAATTTCGTAGCAAATGTTGTACACAATTTACATAATATAATAATTGAGGTTATTCATGCAAAATCAAACTCTAATTTTAGCTTATCTAGAACTTCTTAAGTGTATTTAAATAAACGTAGAACTCTATTTTTAAAAATATTTAAAATAAAAATTAATGATATGATAATCATATGTGGTGCTCTTTATTTCGTAAGTTGTAGATATTGTAAATGGATCTTATTTCGGAGCATATTTCGAGCACTATCCAGTGGAACAAAAATTATAGTATTCTGAATTACGTAGCAAAAGTTATACACAATTTACATAATATAATAATTTAGGTTGTTCTTGCAAAATCAAACTCCAACTCTAGCTTATCTAGAACTTCTTATGTTTTTTTAAATCTATGTAGAATTCTATTTTTTTAAATATTTAAAATAAAAATTAATGATATGGCAATCATATGTTGCGCTCTCTATTTCATAAGTTTTAGAACTATACTAGTTTAGAAGCTCATGCGTTGCATGGGCTATTGTTTATTTTATTTTTAATATTTTTTGTTAACATACATTGTAAATTTTTGTTACTTGAAATGAGATTTTTCAACACAATTGTTATATAATTTCTCCATTCTTTTTCAATTGCAACAATAACCACTTTGAATAGTTTCATCTATTCGAATCATTTCACTCTTGGTAAAAAAAAAAGTAACTATAGTTGACAACATCGTATTTATTTTATGTTAATTAGACCATCATTAATTACTCAGATTGCCTCATAAAGTTGCGTTTACTTTATTAAGGACTAGCAATTTACGCACGCGATGCGTGCCTCATTTAAAAAAAAAAAAACAAATTCTACCTTTTTTGGACATTAGCAAGGGTTAAATTTGATCCATGATCCCAAAATTGTAACTCCAAAGTATAAACTAATTTCAGTTTTTTTTTCCTTGTCTAACTTCTAAATTCTGTTTTCACACATTAAAATTTAAAATTTTCATCATTTTAAATCTTGTCCTTTTCTAAATTTTAACATTTTGAGCTTCAATTATATTAGAAATGAAATTTTAATTTTTTCATACACAATTTGATATTGTAATTTTAGGGTTTCGGAAATTAATGTAGTTTTTTTTTTCTGAAAATGGATTTTTGCAAAAGTTCGATATTGTTTTTTATTTTTCAAAATTTATTTCTGAACATGGATTTTTTGCGGGCAAAAATTTTAATATTGGCATTTTTTAAGAAAAAATAAATTTATTTTATATGAAAATGAATTAAATTTAAGTCTGATTGTATAAAACCCCTTTTGAACTCATTGCTATCATCTCCTTTTTTTAACTACATAACAGTCGACTAAGTTGCTATTGTTTATTTCACTAATGTGAAATAATTTTGAAGGTTAAAAGAGTTATGTACCTTTTTGAAAGTTCGCAAATTGCCGATGGATGAATGTGTGATATCGCCGTCAAAATCTTATGTTCTTCTCAGTTTTGTATTTATAGGTAACTTTTGTGAGTATGTAATTGTGAATGGTTCTTGAGAATAGTGATTTGTAAGAAATTTTTTGTAAATGTTTTTAATTTGTATGTATTGACATTTTAGGTTATTAGTTTTAGTTTATATGCTAATTTTAAGTTTTAATAAAGTTTCCTGATAATTTGAGTGATTTGCGCGATTTTTATAACGTGATTTTCTCAATTGTATGAGTGATTTGTAAAGTTTCTTCTTTTAAGTAATTTGTGAGTGAGTGTTGTAAATTAATTTTCGTTAGTTTCTTTAAGTGCCGATTTTGATTTTAACATTCTTTTTGTAATTTAGAAAGGGAAGGGGGGCAAAATAGGCGTTTCAAAAGAGGACACCATTGCTCCTCCCTTCCCTTATATAATAGAGATTTACTAGTCTCCTACTCTAATTGAACCCTCTATGCTAAACCACCCTTTTTTATTTTCTTACAAGCCATGCTCAAAGTCATTGTTGCAGTAGAAAAAGACAGAAAAATATTTGTCGTTATACTTTAATTTCTAGATTTGTTATTGTGATATATAAATTCTATATTTTTAATGTTCAGTTGAATGTTGTATCTAAGTCTATTATTAAATAGTATCCCAATAATTCGTATGACTAACAATATCTAACACATTTTTAACATGAAAAATTCCCGAATGATACTTTAAGAAAGTAGATTGTAAAAATTTAATAGATGCAGGATAGAAAGAATAGAGCAAAAATATGATTGTCAACCACAACTTCAACTTTTAACTATTAGATCATAAATGCTAACGCATATAGAATAGAAGATGAGAAAGCAAAAAAGAAGATCATAATGATGGTATCATGAAAAAATTTAATTAAATATAAAACTAACCTCTATTAATAATCAAAAATACTATTTAAGAGAAAAAGTATTTTCATCAATCATGACCATATCAAGACGTATCAAACTTCCCCTTTTTTATGAACTGCGACCTCAAATAATTTAGAAACTCGAACCTTGATTTTCCAGTTAGTTTTAATAGAATTAAGTTCATTGAGAAAACAATAAGATTTGATATATAAATATATGAAAAGAAAAACATAAATAATTATTTATACACCAGATATCCTAGGAATAAAATAATTAGTCAATTGCATAATACCTCTGCAATGTCGTTGACAAACTTTCATTTGATTCTTCATATAATATCATCATGGTATGCTATTATAGGTTCAAAACTATATGTTTGTATTTTTAATCTTTATATAACTCAATTTTTTTAAAATATGATTTCGGAAGGCATAATTGCTATTGTTACATACAATACGCTATTTTTATTGTTAATTCTAAATGTATTTAAAATAAATAATAAATAATATGTTATTGTTCATCTAAATAAATATATTTTCATAATTTGTAAAATTTATATTGTATATGGAACTTATTTCAAACACTCTCCATGGTAAAAAAGTATAATATTGGAAATTATGTAGCAAAAGCTATAGCATTCAATTTACATAATTGAATAATTTAGGTTTTTTATTCAAAATAATAGTGTAATATTCACTTATTAAAAATACCTTTTATGTATTTATATCTATGTTAAACACTTTTTTAAAAAAGAAATAAAAACTAAAAAGAATGACATGTCATGCGTAGATAGAGATCTCTATAATATTCTAAGGTTGTTTTTGTGAAATCATTCCCTGATTTTTTCATCAGATCGCTATATATTTTAATTTTTGTTGTAACAATAAAATTTCCTTAATATTTTTTGTCGGAATACTAAATTGTTTTGGGTCAGTTGAGATTGGTGTTTGGATCCTCTAGAGTTCTAAACAATGTAGAGTTTGAGCAATATCAACCATTACATAAAAAATCAATACCTCATATATTATCTTTCCAAAACCCACTCTATTTTTTCTCATCAAAATACACCCTCTTATTTTCCCCCTTTCACCAATATACGCTCTTGATTTTAAAATGTGTGGTATATATACTACTCTAATTTGTAGAATTTTATTAAAACTCTAGAGGATTCGGACTCGTAAGACTGAGGTTTTGAAAGATAATATGTTCAATCCTATCAGTTAAACTTGTGGTTAAAAGCTATAGTCACATGCAATAAACTATAGTTATAACTATTATTATATTTATCTAAAAGAAAGACTAAATAATGTCTTACCATTCATCTAGTTAAATATATTTTTATGAGTTGTAAAACTATATTGTAAATGGGTCTTATTTTGAAATATATATTTCAAGCACTATCAAATGGTGAAAAATTATAATATTTTAAATTAGGTAGCAAAAATTATATTCAATTTATATAATATAATAATTTAGGTTGTTTATTTGACACGAAACTCTAATTCCTCCTTATCCAAACTCCTTTTATGTATATATATATATATATATATATATATATATATATATATATATATATATATATATATGTAGGACTCTATTTCTAAAAAAAATTAAAATAAAGATTAATGACATGACAATCTTAGTGGCGCTCTCTACTTCATAAGTTGTAGAACTATATTGTAAATGGATCTTATTTTGGACATATTTCGAGCACTATCTAATGGAACAAAAATTATAATATTGCGAATTACATAGCAAAAAAGTTATACACAATTTACATAATATAATAATTAAGCTTGTTCATGCAAAATCAGTAACTCTAATTTTAGCTTATCTACAACTTCATATATGTATTTAAATATATGTGGAACTCTATTTTTAAAAATATTAAAAAATAAAAATTAATTAAATGACAATCCTATGTGGCGCTCTTGATTTCATAAGTTATAAAACTATATTGTAAATGGATCTTATTTCAGAGTATATTTCGAGCACTATCCAATGGAACAAAAATTATAATATTTCGAATTACGTAGCAAAAGTTATACACAATTTACATAATATAATAATTTAGGTTGTTCATGCGAAATCAAGCTCTAATTTTAGCTTAACTAGAACTCCTTATGTGTATTTAAATCTGTGTAGAACTTTATTTTTGTAAAACATTAAAATAAATTTTGATGACATGGCAATCCTAATTTAGGTTGTCGTCCATGCTCAATTAAACTCTAATTTTAGCTTACCTAGAACTCCTTATGTGTATTTAAATCTATGTAGAACTCTATTTCTGTAAAAGATTAAAATAAACTTTGATTTACATGTCAATCCTACATGGCGCGCACTATGGCCTTGAAATCTTAAAGAGCTCCCTATGCTCTCCTATATATATATATATATATATATATATATATATATATATAGAAGTGAGTTCATATGAGAATGCATACTTACGTGAGAAATGAGAATGAATTTTATGTGATATAACTCTTATGAATAAGTGATGTAACTCTAATGAAAAAGTGATGTAACTCCAAAAAAAAGAAAATTAGAAAAAAAAATTCAAAATTTTTTTTTTTTTTGGGCTCAAAATTTTTTAGGGTGGTATAACTCTAATGAACAAGTGTTGTAACTCTAATCCAATCATGTATGTGGTTGAGATTCATTCTCATTTCTCATGTAAGGAGCATTCTCATGTGATCCTGCCTATATATATATATATATTGATTGTAAATGAATCTTATTTCATAACATATTTCGAGCATTATCCAATGGAACAAAAATTATAATATTCCTAGTTATGTAGCAAAAGGTATACACAATTTACATAATATAATAATTTAGGTTGTTCATGCAAAATTAAACTCTAATTTTAGCTTATTTAGAACTTCTTATGTGTATTTAAATCTATATAGAACTCTATTTTTGTAAAAGATTAAAATAAATTTGATTTACATGTCAATCCTATGTGGCGCGCTATGTGGCCTCGAAATCTTGAGGAACTCCCTATGCTCCCGAAAAGTTCCTCCTTTATTCATATACTAGTTTTGAAACTCGTGCGTTGCACGGATTATTGTTTTTTTATTTTTGTAATTTTTTTGTTAACATTGTTGATTTTTTGTTGATGTGAAATGAAATTTTTCAACACAATTGTTATATAATCTCCATTCTTTTTCTATTGGAACAATTACCACTTTGAGTAGCTTCATCTATTCAAATCACTTCACTTTTGGTAAAAAAAAAGCAATTACAGTTGACAACATCGCCTTTACTTTATGTTAATAAAACCATCATTAATTACTCAAATTGACTCATAAAGATTATTAAGGATTTACTTATCCCCTACTCTATTTTAACCCTCTATGCTAAACTACCCTTTTTTATTTTCTTACAAACCAGCATGCCCAAACTCATTGTTGCAGTAGCATAAGACAAAAAATATTTGTCGTAATACTTTGATTCACTTCTAGATTTGTTATTGTGATATATAAATTTTATATTTTTATTGTTCAGTTGAATATTGTAGCTAACTCTATTATTAGATAGTGTCTCAATAATTGGTATGACTGACAATACCTAACACATTTTTATCATGAAAAATACCCGAATGATACTTTTAGAAAGTAGATGGTAAAAATTTAATAGATGCAGGACAAAAAGAATAGAGAGAAAATATGAGTGTCAGCCACAACTTCAATCTTAAATTATTAGCACATAAACATTAACGCATATAGAATAGAAGATGGGAAAGCAAAAAAGATCATAATGATGGTATCAAGAATAAATTAAATTAAATATAAAACTAACCTCTATTAATAACCGAAAATACTATAGAGAAAAAATATATTTATCAATCATGGCCATATCAAGACTTATCAAACTTCTTTTTTTATGATCTACAACCTCAAATAGTCTAGAAACTCGAACCTAAATTTCACAATTAGTTTTTGTAGAACTAAGTTTATTGAGAAAAGAATAAGATCTGACATATACACATATGAAAAATAAAAACATAAATAATTATTTATACAACACATATTCTACGAATAAAAATAATTAGTCAATTGCATAATACCTCTACAATTTTGTTGACAAACTTTCATTTGATTCTTCATGTAATGTCATCATGGTATGCTATAGGTTCAAAACTATATGTTTGTATTTTTTATCTCTATATCACTCAATTTTCAAAAGTATGATTTCTAAAAGCATAACTATTATTGTTACATATAATAGGCTATTTTTATAGTTAATTTTATATGTATTTATAATAAAGAATAAAGAATACATTATTGTTCATCTAAAAATAAATATATTTTTATAAATTGTAAATTTATATTATATATGGAACTTATTTCGAAACATATTTCAAACACTCTCGATGGTAAAAAAATACAATATTACGAATTATGTAGCAAAAGCTATATTCAATTTACATAGTTGAATAATTTAGGTTGTTTATTCAAAATCAGAGTGTAATGTTCATTTACTAAAAACACCTTATATGTATTTATATCTATGTTAAAACACTATTTTTTTTTAAAAATAAAAATAAAAATAAAAATAAAAAGAATGACGTGTCATGCTTAGCTGAGACTCTCTATAATATAACTTTACTATGTGTTAAACAAATACTCGAATTTTTCATCATATCGCTATAGATTTTTATTTTTATTGTAACAAAAACTTTCCTTATATTAATTGTTGGCATACTAAATTGTTTTGGTTCAGTTGAGTAAGGCTGATATTTGGATCCTATAGAATTCTAAAAGAACTCTACAATGTAGAGTTCGAACAATATCAACCATTAAATAAAAAATCAATAGCTCATATATTATCTTTCCAAAAACTCTATTTTTTTCCATCAGAATCCACTCCTTTACTTCTCCCATTTCACCAATACACGCTCTTGATTTTAAAATGTATAGTTCATATACAACTTTACCTTGTAGAATTTTATTAAAACTCTAGAAGATCCAAATTTGTAAGACTGAGGTTTTGAAAGATATATGTTTAATCATGTAAGTTGAAACTATGATAAAATGTTATACTAAAATACGGTACACTATAATTATAAATATTACTATATTTATCTAAAAAAAGACTAAATAATACCTTACTATTTATCTAGTTAAATAAATTTTTATGAGTTGTAAAACTATATTGTAAATGGATCTTATTTTGAAGTATATTTCAAGCACTATCAAATAATAAAAAAATTATAATGTTTTGAATTGGGTAGCAAAAATTATATTTAATTTATATAATATAATAATTTAAGTTATTTATTCAAAACGAAATTCTAATTTTTCGTTATCTAAAACTCCTTTTATGTATTTAAATATATGTAGGACTCTATTTTTAAAATATTTAAAATAAAAATTAATGACATGACAATTAAGATTGGCAAAAACTGACCCAACCTGATAACCCGACCTAAAACTGACCTGAAAATTCCGGGTTTGGGTTAAGATTTTTGACCTGGAAAAAAAAAGGGTCGACCCAACGCGACCTGAAAATATAACGGGTTAGGTTCAGGTTGACCTTTTGAACCTGAAAATAACCCGAAATGACCTGATTTAAAAATAACTTATATTATGTGAGGTTAGCCATTAGCCGGTTAGGTTATAATATTGGGCCAAGCCCAACTCACTTCAAATTTCAACTTGAAAATTACGGCTTTGAATGTTGGAACTTAAACATGTTACATATAGAAAACCTTTCTGAATTAAGTTGACAGTTTTTTTTATCATTGGATATTTAGATTTTTATTTCAGGTCATTTTGGGTTGGTTTCGGGCCAACCAGAAAAATATAAGGTCGGGTTTGGGTTGGGGTTTTCGACCTGAAATGTAAATCAGGTCGGGTTTGGGTTAGGGGTAAGTGACCTGAAGTATAAAACACGTCAACTTGAAACTGACCCAACCCTACCTGATTGCCAGCCCTAACCCTACTCATACCCGCGACATTGTTGCAGTATGGCGTCGGTTTTTTCCTGTACTTGAACTTACATTTTTATTACCAAACCCTCACCTACACCCCGTATCCTGAATGGATCCTTGTCAAATTACAAGATCTTAGACCATTTACCGAGGATAGTTTTGAATTAGACAAGTGAACGCTATAGCGCTAAGATCGTTGCAAAATGAAGTTGGATGGGAAAATTCTCTTTTTCACATAGTTGAGAATGAAAATACATGTAAAATGGTTTCCTGTGCCATGTATTCTCATGATTTGAGAGGCTCGTCGAGGAAATCTAAAAATGAGGATTGGAGCCATTTGTTAAAATTCTATAAACTCGTGAGAGTGAGAGAAGGAGGAAAAGAGCAAGAAAGACAAGAGGCATATCTGCACAGAAAATGGAGTGCTTAAAAAATGGTGGTAAATGTATTAAAGATTTTAAAGGCACAAATACAAAAAACATTAAGAAAGCAATCCCGTTTATGAGATTTTGGAGGTCCAAGGGCGAACCTACATATTAGGGACCTGATTAACTCCAAGTATTTTTGAATGTTTTATTTTTTGGTCTATACCAAAAAAAAAAAGTTTTTTTTTGGTCCGAAATTTTTGAGGTTTGAATTTCACAATAGGAATTGCTAGCACTAAAAAGCCCTTGGTCGTTTGTAGCTTCCCATATTTCCATAATAATACTGATCCTAGTCTAATTTTCGAATTGGAAGAAGAGAACCCGTATATATATACGATTTTATTCCTTGTTCTTGGCATTTTCCTAACTTTGGTGGGAATACATATATATTTGCTTAGCTATATTGAGGAAATTTTCATGTGGAAATTATTAGTAAAAGCACAAAGACTTTTTCAAGCCACCATCGTCAAACTTGTTGCTTGTCCTTTCTATCATATCGAATGCTTTCAAAAATTTCGACTACATTTATTTTGCTTCAGCATTAGGTATGATGATTTGGGTCTTTCTAATCCAACTTTATTTTCAACCTAAGTCCGACACGGGATCATACGGCAGTGTCGTGTCGGCTGGTTTGTTGATTCTATTAGGTATTATTGAGTGTTACCCTACTCATACCCGCGACATTGTTGCAGTATGCGTCGGTTTTTTCCTGTACTTGAGTTTACATTTTTATTACCAAGCTCTCACCTACACCCCGTAACCCTAATGGATCCTTGTCAAATTACAAGATCTTAAACCATTTACCGAGTATAGTTATGAATTAGACAAGTGAACGTTATAGAGCTAAGGTCGTTGCAAAATGAAGTTGGATGGGAAAATTCTCTTTTTCACATAGTTGCGAATGAAAATACATGTAAATTGGTTTCCTATGCCATGTATTCTCATGATTTGAGAGGCTCGGCGAGGAAATCTGAAAATGAGGAGTGGAGCCATTTGTTAAAATTCTATAACTCGTGAGAGTGAGAGAAGGAGGAAAGAGCAAGAAAGGCAAGAGGCATATCTGCACAGAAAATGGAGTGCTTAAAAATGGTGGTAAATGTATTAAAGATTTTATAGGCACAAATACAAAAACATTAAGAAAGCAATCCCGTTTCTGAGATTTTGGAGGTCAAAGGGCGAACCTACATATTAGGGACCTGATTAACTCCAAGTTTTTTGAATGTTTTATTTTTTGGTCTATACCAAAAAGAAAAAATTTTTTTTGGTCCGAAATTTTTGAGTTTGATTTACAATAGGAATTGCTAGCACTAAAAACCCCTTGGTCGTTTGTAGCTTCCCATATTTCCATAATAATACTGATCTAGTCTAATTTCGACTTGGAAGAAGAGAACCCGTATATATATACGATTTTATTCCTTTTCTTGGCATTTTCCTAACTTTGGTGGGAATACATATATATTTGCTTAGCTATATTGAGGAAATTTTCATGTGGAAATTATTAGTAAAAGCACAAAGACATTTTCAAGCCATCATCTTCAAACTTGTGTAGCTTGTCCTTTCTATCATATAGAATACATTTATTTTGCTTCAGCATTAGGTATGATGATTTGTGTCTTTCTAATCCAACTTTATTTCCAACCTAAGTCCGACACGGGATCATACGACAGTGTCGTGTCGGCTGGTTTGTTGATTCTATTAGGTATTATTGAGTGTTACCCTACTCATTCTCGCGACATTGTTGCAGTATGCGTCGGTTTTTTCCTGTACTTGAGTTTACATTTTTATTATCAAGGCCTCACCTACACCCCGTATCCCGAATGGATCCTTGTCAAATTACAAGATCTTAGACAATTTACCGAGGATAGTTATGAATTAGACAAGTGAACGCTATAGAGCTAAGGTCGTTGCAAAATGAAGTTGGATGGGAAAATTCTCTTTTTCACATAGTTGCGAATGAAAATACATGTAAATTGGTTTCCTATGCCATGTATTCTCATGATTTGAGAGGCTCGGCGAGGAAATCTGAAAATGAGGAGTGGAGCTATTTGTTAAAATTCTATTAACTCGTGAGAGTGAGAGAAGGAGGAAAAGAGCAAGAAAGGCAAGAGGCATATCTGCACAGAAAATGGAGTGCTTAAAAATGGTGGTAAATGTATTAAAGATTTTATAGGCACAAATACAAAAACATTAAGAAAGCAATCCCGTTTCTGAGATTTTGGAGGTCCAAGGGCGAACCTACATATTAGGGACCTGATTAACTCCAAGTTTTTTTAATGTTTTATTTTTTGGTCTATACCAAAAAAAAAAAAAATTTTTTTTGGTCCGAAATTTTTGAGGTTTGAATTTCAAAATAGGAATTGCTAGCACTAAAAACCTCTTTGTCGTTTGTAGCTTCCCATATTTCCATAATAATACTGATCCTAGTCTAACTTTCGACTTGGAAGAAGAGAACCCGTATATATATACGATTTTATTCCTTGTTCTTGGCATTTTCCTAACTTTGGTGGGAATACATATATATTTGCTTAGCTATATTGAGGAAATTTTCATGTGGAAATTATTAGTAAAAGCACAAAGACATTTTCAAGCCATCATCTTCAAACTTGTGTTGCTTGTCCTTTCTATCATATAGAATGCTTTCAAAAATTTCGACTACATTTATTTTGCTTCAGCATTAGGTATGATGATTTGGGTCTTTCTAATCCAACTTTATTTCCAACCTAAGTCCGACACGGGATCATACGGCAGTGTCGTGTTGGCTGGTTTGTTGATTCTATTAGGTATTATTGAGTGTTACCCTACTCATTCTCGCGACATTGTTGCAGTATGCGTCGGTTTTTTCCTGTACTTGAGTTTACATTTTTATTACCAAGGCCTCACCTACACCCCGTATCCCGAATGGATCCTTGTCAAATTACAAGATCTTAGACCATTTACCGAGGATAGTTATGAATTAGACAAGTGAACGCTATAGAGCTAAGGTCGTTGCAAAATGAAGTTGGATGGGAATTCTCTTTTTCACATAGTTGAGAATGAAAATACATGTAAAATATGATTTGAGAGACTCGGCGAGGAAATCTGAAAATGAGGAGTGGAACCATTTGTTAAAAGTGAAAGTATTGGGTCAGACCGTCTGACCCAATACCTTCCGTCGGACGGGCTTAGCCCATCAAAAACGCGCGGGCTTTTTTTTTTCATATTTGTTTTGTTGATCAGCAGTTTTGTTTATTTTTAGAAAAAACATATAACGGTTATTAGGTCATTATCTTTTTTCGAGTTTGAAACTGTTTTTTGGATATCTGCTTGATTCTCGCTAGTTTTAAAACTGATTCTTTTTCTTTTCAAAGAAACCGATATATTTATTTACTGATTATTTCTAGAATTTTTCTGCTTCTTTGCTTCTCTGCTGTTGAAACTTAGCGTGTTTTTTTGTTCGTAATTCATTACTGTTGCATCGCAAATATGGTGAAGAGGATCAGAGATGATGATTCTAGGTATAATTTCGTTTGATTTTTGCTGCAAAGTTTTTTTTTGTTTTTCAAATTTTAGCGTTTTTGTTGTTGTAATTGTAATGTAGCCCGAAGTCGAAGAAGGTGAAGAGTGTCGCATCTTCAGGAAAAATTTTGGCACTGTCTACTGCTGGGAAGAAGAAAGAGAAAGATGGTGATTATGATCCAAGGTAGATTTCAAGTTCTTAGAGTATTTAGATATTATTTTTTTTTCTATTTTTGGATGTTTTCAGTTTATTAGAGTATTTATTTCATGTTGTTAGGGTTTGTGTTTCAGTTTTTGTTGTTTTATACACATATGTTTTCAGTTGTTGTTGTTGTTTTTCAGTTGATATTTATATTCTTTCAGTTGATTATAGTATTCTTTCAGTTGCTACTTGTATTCTTTCAGTTGATGTTGTTTTCAGTTGATATTTATATTCCTTCAGTTGATTCTTGTATTGTTTCAGTTGATTCTAGTATTGTTTCAGTTGCTTCTTATATTCTTTCAGTTGATGTTGTTTTTGTTTCATTTAGACATTTCTACCTTTCTTTTGGTGTTTTTCATTTATTTGTTTTTCTTTACTTTTTTTTAAAAAATAAAGATGTGTAACTGAAAAATGAAAAGTGTAACTGAAAAATGAAGTAGTGTAACTGAAACAATGTAAATTGTAACTGAATATTTTTAGTCTCATTGGAAAACAATGAAATAAAGAGTCATTATACTAAATGAAATAGTAAGAAGACCAACTGAAAAATAAAGAAGTCTAACTGAAAAATAAAGAAGTCTAACTGAAGCACTATATTAGACTATCTGGAAAAAAACAAGCTATTGAAGCACTATATAGACTAGCTGAAAAACGGAGAAGTCTATCTGAAAAACAAACAAGTCTATCTGAAGCACTATATAGACTAGCTGAAAAACGAACAAGTCTATCTGAAGCACTTTATATACTAGCTGAAAAACGAACAAGTCTATCTGAAGCACTATATTGACTAGCTGAAAACAAACATGTTAATGAAGCACTATATAGACTAGCTGATAAACAAACAAGTCTAACTGAAGCAATGTAAATTTTCAATGAAAATTTTAAGTGTAATTGGAATAGAATGAAAGGAAAGAATAATTATACTAAATGAAATAATAAGGACTAGCTGATAAACAAACAAGTCTAAGTGAAGCACAATAAAGAAGTTACTTTGAAGGACTGTAGAGACTACTACTGAGAAACAAACAAGTCTAACTGAAGCACTATATAGACTACCTGAAAAACAAACAAGTCTAACTGAAGCACTATATAGACTAGCTGAAAAATAAACAAGTCTAACTGAAGCACTATGTAGACTAGCTGAAAAATAAACAAGGCTAACTGAAGCACAACAAATAGTAGCTGAAAAACAAAGAAGTTACTTTGAAGGACTGTAAAAACTATCTGAAAAATAAACTAGTCTAACTGAAGCACAATTAATATAAGCTGAAATGCAAACAAGTCTAACTGAAGCACTATATAGACTACATGAAACACAAACAAGCCTAACTAAAGCACTATATAGACTAGCTGAAAAATAATCAAGGCTAACTGAAGCGCTATATAGACTACCTGAAAAATTAACAAGGCTAACTGAAGCACAATAATGACTAGCTGAGACACAAGCAAGTGTAACCGAAGCAATATAAATAGTAATATAACTATTCTTTCAGTTGATGGTGGTCTTCTTTCAGTTGATGTTGGTATTCTTTCAGTTGAACTTTGTATTCTTTCAGTTGATCTTTGTATTTTTTCAGTTGATGCTGTTTTTGTTTTCAGTTAGTTTTATTGTTTGATAAAACTTTCTTTCTTTCAGATGTGATAAATCATTGTCTAAGAAGAAAAGCACATGTGATTTATCACCAATCAAGTTTTCATTTTCAAGATCTAATCCAGATCAACAGAAAGACACATTTGATAGATCGTATGTTTTTTTCATTATTCTCCTTTTATATTATATGATTGTGTTTTTTTTTATGTTTTAAAGTTTTTTTGTTCACTTTTGTTAGGAATTTCACTGAGAAAGAAATGAAGTCAATTAGTCTACAAGTATTGTCAGACTATTCCATTTAAATGAAGTGGTTAGTAATTTGAGTGATGAGCAAAAAAGAGACATTAGGGATATTGGGTTTGGGAGTCTCTTAGATATTAGGATAAAGAAGTTTTGTCCTAATCTGAATTTGGAGGTGTTGTTGAATTACAATGCATCTGGAATGATGTTTTCAAAAAGAATGGTAAACTGATTTTTAATAAGTTTACCATTAGTGATGTTTTGGGTTTACCTGTGTTAGATAGACCAGTAGAGGTTATAGATGATGACGCCTTTAGGAGGAAAGGTAGTCAGATAGAGGCTGGAAGTGCCAAGAAGGATTGGCATAGGTTTCTTGGTATTTCTGACCCCAAGAAGCCATACATTGGTAGAAAAAATTGGGATGATTTGTTTAAGAAATATCAATCCGGGATGATTTGAAGAAGTTATTTGTTATCTTTTCGTTGTCCAAGCTTCTATGTCCTATAGCTGATTTAGGGCCTGTGCTGAAATGTGCCAAGAGTTTAGAAGATGCATCTACAATTTCAAGTTATGACTGGTGTGGATATATATTGAGAAGTCTTTATACTGCTGTTTTGGACTGTCATCAGTCTATTATGATGAAGAAGAATGAGCTTGGACAGAAGAAAGTATCATTCAAGCTTCGGGGATGCGTTAGCGCTTTGACTCTTGCTGTTATTCACAACTTCTAGTGTTGTAATCTGGATTATTCAAATGTCAGTAAGCCATTTATCACTTATTGGCAGGAAGAGAAGGATTTGAGTAATGTTGTGAAGCAGTTTGAGATCAACATGGATTTTATTCTGGCGGTGAAGCGTGAAAAACAGAAGGTTGAGTTTAAAGCTCCTAGTGTTAGTGCTGCTAGTAGGAAGTCTGGTTTCAACTAGGCAGCTTATTATGGATCTTCCTCATAGTTTGATGACTGATGAGGAAATAGATGCTCTTGATGTTCCTGTGAGTTTCATTTATCTTATGTTTTTATTTTTTTTACTCTTGAACTCTAAGTGAAGACTGTTAACCTCTAACTGAAATAATGTCAGTTCTAGCTGAAGAGCAAATAAGTCTAACTGAAAAGTAAAGAAGTGTAACTTAGAAATAAAGAAGTCTAACTGAAACTATCTAACTGAAGAGTAAATAAGTCTAACTGAAAATTATATTAGTCTAACTGAAAAGTAATAAGTCTAACTTAGAAGTAAATAAGTCTAGCTGAAAACTAATAAGTCTAACTGAAGATTAAAGAAGTCTAACTGAAGAGTACATAAGTCTAACTGAAACTAATAAAGTCTAACTGAAGAGTACATAAGTCTAACTGAAGAGTACATAAGTCTAACTGAAAACTAAATAAGTCTAACTGAAAACTAAATAAGTCTATCTGGAAACTAAATTAGTGTAACTGAAAACTAAATAAGTTTATTTTTATTTCATTTAAGTTTTCATTTGATAGTTGGATTCTTTCAGTTGGTCCTTATATTTTTGTTTATGTTGTTTCTGTGTCATCATCATATTGATTTGTTTGTTTATTTTGTTTTGCTCTTTTAATTGAAGGAATATGTGAAGAACATGCACAAGGAATGCGCTTGCATTCTGTCAAGTGAACTTGGAGATTGCCCAAAATATTCGGGAGGAAGGCGAGAAGCTGTCTCAAGACAGTATTTCTCTGGATGATAGTGAAGTATTTAACCCAGATTTCTGAGTCAAATTGACGACATATGCAAGCGTCATTTGGAAGCGAAAGACAGTGCAAACAAAGTTGATCCTACAATTTCACTATTGGTGAAGCGGCCTGTTGAATTGGAGTTTGGAAGAAATGGAAATGTTCCTGATTTGGATTCTGGTGTCATGGAGTTGAAGAGAAAGAAGGAAGTAAGTTCCTTTCATTTTATTATTTTCATTTTGTTGTTGTAGTTTTGTAATTTGGTTGGAATAAAAATTTTAGACTCTAACTGAAAGAAATGTTTAAATGAAGAAGTGAAATAGCTAACTTTGAGACTCTAACTGAAAGAATAAAAAGACCAACTGAAAACTTTGACAGCACTAGTGGAAAAAACTACTTTTGCTACTTTTCAAATGCTCCGATTGACTAATCAACCCGAGCATTTGTGAAAATTTTAATATAAAAATTCACAAATGCTCGGGTTGATTAATCAACCCGAGCATTTGATGTCAAATGCTCCGGTTGACAACCCGAGCATTTGAACCCTTTCTCAATCTATGAAACTTACTGTACGCAGTGGCAGATTTACCAGCAATAATAAAAAAAAACAATTCCAATTCACGCATCTTTCATTTTCGCACTCTCTCAACCTCTCTTTCTCTCACATCTCACTTCATCTCAGACCCTTTCTCTCTCATACAACCTCAGATCCGGTCACCTTCACTCCTCCCTCATACGCCCTCACCGGCGGCGGCGCACGCATCTGAAGATGGTCGTAAAATCGTGACTCGGAGTCTCGGACCTCCTGCCGCCTGCTGTTGCCTGGTTGCTTCGTAATCGCTGACCTGCAGCCGCAACGTTTTGGCTCGAAACTCGGTGGATGACGGTGTGACTCGTGACTAGCAGACTAGGTACATCTTAATCTACTCAATTTTGTTGATTTCTTGTTTTACTTTACAGATTAGGGTTTATCAATTTCATGAGAATTCGAAAATAAATTGCAATTTCACTTGTTAGGGTTTATCGAACATATGGTGTGCAAGGTTATTTGCCTGATTTGCTGTATGGGTTTTCTCTAAATTTGTTGGGTTTTGAATAATTTTCGCAGTTGAGAGATTATCTTCAAGAAGATGCTAGAGTTTTGGTGGTTGGGGCTGGTGGGTTAGGATGTGAATTGTTGAAGGACTTGGCTTTGTCTGGGTTTAAGAACCTTGATGTTATTGATATGGACCGCATCGAAGTCACCAACCTTAATCGTCAATTCTTATTCAGGTTTTTGATTCTTCTTTGTTACAGTAAACGTTTTTAAATATTTGAATCTTGTGGTACTAATTTTCGCCTGAATCGGAAGAGTTTGATTTGTTTATTGACTATTTGTTCAACAATTTGGAGCTGGGTTTATTCCACCTTATGAGGGCAATGTGGTTGTATGACAATGTTGATATATTCTATTCTGTGTTGCCATCAGATTACCTTGTTATAGATGATACCTTCTGCCCCTTTATTGAAAATTTCTGAGAGTGCATGAGATGTGTTGCAGTTAAATTATTGGGTATATTTTTAGGTATTAGGTAGCCAAAGCTTGCACAGTTGGGGACATAACTAACTGTAATTACTATTGTTAGATCGTAATAAAGCATTGTATGAACTCTTGTGAAGATATTATTTAGTCTCTTTAAATTATTGACCTGAACACAAACTCGATTGATTCCGGCCTGTTAACCAGCCCTAGTAGTAGTAGTAATGGTTGCATTCGGTTTCGGTTTAAGGTATTGATGGTGACTTATATATGGTCCTTTCTTAAGCTTGCAAGTCCTTCAACATTTCTTTTAAGGTATGTATGTTTTGGGAGTTACTTATTTGCCAACTTTTCCTACTTGATGCTTCAATATATACTTAGAAATTCAATATCATGTTTTTTTTTTTTTTTTTTGTTCTTGCAGGGTTGGGTACTGGTCATTTTGAAGAGCTTTAATACCAGCAGGTCTTCTGCCCACACTAAATTGTTAGTCTTGTCCTTCAATATAAACTTCATCCTTCTACTAATGTGTTGAATTGAGATCAAATCACTCATAAGTTTGCATTTGCAGCCTTAAGTAACACATCCTGAATGGTATAAATTATTTCTTTTGGCCTTGGATTGGTCCTTCTACTAGGTAAGATTATGCATTGGTATATACTATATAATTGTAAAAAAGACCCATGGTTGCTTCAACTACTGACATGTTACAATTATGATCACAGCACAAGAGTATTTAATGAACGGGGAGCTGGGCGTCATAAAGCAGCTCGCTTAGTGCATTTGTCATCGTAATTACCCCTATTATAGAATACTGCATGGTGGTCACAACAAAATCTTGGCACTGTGTTAGGGAAGACTATATAGCAATGACAATGAGAAGCAGTCAAATATGTTGCCAAGACAATGCTTCTGCTTGCAGTCTCTGATATATACAATGTTTGCTTTCAGGTATTTCAATTCTTAAGAGTGATTATTTTTCCCATTAATTTATGCTCATCACTTGTATTTTTGCTGTAGTTTTTGTGGAATCCTACTACTAATATAGGACCTGCAAGAGGCTGTTAGTGGCAAAACAATGTGGTCCATTATAAAATCTTGGAGATTCTTATTTTGTGGTACTTTAATGTGTTGTGCTGCTTTAATGTGTTGTGCTGCTCATATTTATTTCACATATAGCAAAGCATGGTAACTCTCTATATGTCTTCGAGAATAAGCTGCTGGTCCTTTTGTAAGATCTTTTATGGGAATACAGTGCTTGGATAGGCATTTTGTGCAGTCTATCAATTGATGTTATAGTGCTCGTCTGCTCGATACTGTAGTTTTATGCACATAAATTGGAAAAAGAGCGCTTACCCTTCTTCTACACCCGTTAGTCTCTCTCGTCCTTTAGTATTATGTGTTCCGTGATTGCTAGAAGTTCGAAGTGGGAGGAGTTTGTAGAGTAATGAGTTGGTTAATTAAGATTGAGGAGTCGGAAATATGATGGTCACTGGCAGATATAAAGAAATTGGTTTTGATATCTATTGTTTGTTGGTTTGATGGCAGGCTTGGTTTCTAGATCAGTTTGGAGTTCTGTATGATGGGAAAAAGCCGTACCCAGGTGCTATTTCAACATGTATGTTATTTAAGCATTTGGTAAGCAAGTTTGTTGATCTATGTGTTCATTCGAGTTTATTCGAGTTATTAGTGCTATTATTCTGTTATAGTGGCAGTTTTAGCTTAATGAATGGCATGTTAACAATGAGAGTAAAGGTGAGTGCAAGCAAGGTAGTTTGAACAATGGAGCTCGACATGTGAATATTATTCTTTCCTTTTTCTTGTTAGGTTGTATCATTGCCTATGATTTCTTTTTCTACAGAGACGAACTAATCACTAGAATTCCTGTTCATTTAAATTGGTAAGTTTCTATTCATTTTCCAGCTTTTGCTTAATTATGATCTACATTTCTTAATTCTAATCTACTTTCACCAGAAGACATGATATTCATACGTTTGATTTTACCATTAATATTTAAGTTAAGTATTGCAAAATTATGACAGTTTTATATTAATGGTGAAAGGCTCAGACTACAGATATGTACTTGTAAGTGTACTTTGGAAAAAATGGGTAAATTGTAATGCATTGTGAAAGAAAATTGACTACAGATTATTATTTTTAGGGGCACACAACTATATCTATTGATGACACGTTAAAAGTTATAGCTTGTCGGTAAGTTGTCTACTTTCGGTTTTGATGTTTGCTTTTTTTTTTTTTTGTTTCATTAGTATCCATATTCGGATTTTTGGAAAGTCCAATTTGAGGATTTATAATTGTTTCCAGCGAACAGCAAAAGAAGTTGTGAGCCCTTGAGATGGAGGTGGCTGCTGCTAGAAAAGAAGGATTTGTTACAAAATACTCTATGAGGAATGATGTTACTGGTAAGAAGAATCTTTTAGCTGTTATGGGAATTACTACACAGTTCGGGCGGAGGAGGAATAGAGATGCCATTCAAAAGGCATGGATGCCAACTGGTAATGGATTTCATTTGTCTATAGTCCTCATCATATATGTTAGGCATAACATAACCTTCATAGTTGCATCTGTGTAGGAGCTGCATTAAAGAAGCTAGAGAATGAGAAGGGCATTGTTTCAAGATTTGTAATTGGAAGAAGGTTTGTGTTTGATGGTGTGGATTGCTGTTAACTAGCCCTGTTCTTTATATTTAAACTTCAACTAAAAATCAGCTATCTTGCAGTGCAAACCGTGGAGACAGTTTAGACAGAGAGATTGATGTTGAAAACCGGCAGACCAATGACTTCATGATTCTTGTATGTTCACATCCATGATCTCTTTCCATTTAGAATTTGTCTGAGGGATTAGCTTGTTGAACCATGAGCTGGGTCCTGTAGGAGTTTGTTTGCACTAAAGAGCTTCAGGCACAGTTTCTTTTTGTTTGCACTAAAGAGCTTCAGGCACAGTTTCTTACTCTTTATCATAGAGGGGTAGAGTGTGAACTTCAGCTATGCTCTTATCATTATGTGGTTGATTCAAACAACTGCACATATGAAATCAAAAGCTATTGTAGACCATTTTGACTTGGGTGTATATATATTAATCAACATGTCCTTATTTTTTCTTTTCTTTTCCGTCTTTAGGATGATCATATAGAGGCACCACAGGAGAATCCTAAAAAGACGTAATTGTTTTTGGCTCACGCCGCTGAAACATGGGAGGCTGAGTTTTATGTCAAAATCAATGATGATGTTTATGTTAAGATAGGTATGTGTGTTCTCGTGGAAAAATAGAGTATGCATGTGGGGTGTTTGTACAAAATACTTGAGAGCTTTGACTATGAGAGCTCTGTGGTGGAAGTCCAGGATGTCAAAATGGGGTGTAAAAAAAAATTTCCTCAGTATTGGTACTTTTAATTACTGACTAGTGATTGAAAGTCTTTGTTGTCTGCAACTCATAGTTTTCCACATGGTCCTTTTTGAAGTATATTTTACCTTCATATGTTGGAGTTGCAAATATGATCTCCTCCCTAATGTCCAGATAAATTGTTTTGTTTTTGTGTAGGAAAATGTGCACGTCCATCATGTGAGATAGTGCCATCAATTTTTAGTGAGTTAGAACATAAACCTCATCCTCGGCAAAGCTTCTTTCTCTCTTCCCAGGTTGGTGTTCAACAAACCACTAGGAACAACTGAGCTTTCTTTTCCTGTTGCATGGATGAAAAAATGTCTTATATAGTTATATCATTGTGAACTAATGTCACTAAACTAAAATCAAGATGTACCATGTAACCACAATGTTTATGTTGCTATTGGGGTTATTACTAGCAATTAATAAAGTTAGGATCCGCCAATTATATGGAGGAAGCCTTTGTTCACCCTCTGGCAGCTGCTCTTGGAATGTGTAAAAAATAGAATCTGAAATGGTTATGGGGAACTATACTGAATTGTCTTTTCTGTGGTTAACAGTTTAGAGGCTTAGTTCTAAAGGCTTCTATATCTGATCTAGAATCCATTGGACGCTATATTTGCGAGGATGACCAGGAGAACCTCAAAAGACAATATGGAAAGGATGATGGAGATCGATCAAGAAATTGTTTTTCTCATGCAGTTTTGGCAATCTTGTTAAACAGCAGTTTTGGCAATCTTGTTAAACAGCAGTTTTGGCAATCTTGTTAAACAACAGTTTTGGCAATCTTTTGTTGTTTATACTTGTGTCATGTTTTTTATTTGATTAATAAAATTTTAGTTTATATCCTTCTTATATATGTTCTTTTTATTCTTATAAGAGTATATGTATTCTTTAAATTATGTGGGGATAGTGGGTTATGAGTTGTTTGTATGCTGCATGATAGGGGCTGCCACTAAGCTTCTGTACAATTTTTTTTTTTAAAAAAAAAAATAGCAAATGCTCCGGTTGTTAAGAAAAAACCGGAGCATTTAAGCTATAAATGCTCCGTTTTTTCCTTGACAACCGGAGCATTTAACAATCAAATGCTCCGGTTTTTTAAAAACCGGAGCATTTGAGACACCAAATGCTCCGGTTGAAAACGGAGCATTTGGTAAAATGTTCAAATGCTCGTATGACTTCTGCTACGAGTCAAATACGGAGCATTTGTGGGCTTTTTAACCGGAGCAATTGATGTTTTTTCCACTAGTGCAGTCTAACTGAAATAATATGAACACCAGCTTAAAATGAGATGAATACTAAATTAATTTTTTCACTTCACTTAAATTTTCATTTGATTGCTGGATGTTTTCAGTTGATATTTTTTTTTTCATCTGGTGGAAACATTGTTTCAGTTTATGTGTATTTAGTTGTTTTTTATGTTTTGAATGAAGATGATGAAAAAGAAGGAGAGGAGGATGAGAAGAAGAGGAATGCTGATGATGATCAGCATAAAGATGATGATGATGATGATGATGATGATGATGATGATGGTGATAAGGATCACCAGAATTATAATGAGACAAAGGATGATGATGCTGATGATAATGGTGATGCTGGTCTTCAAGGAGATGAAGACAAAGGAGGAGATAAGGATGCTGGTGTTCATGGAGATGGAGAGGAAGGTGGAAGTAAGTTCTTCTTATTGTATTGTTTCAGTTTGCTTAAATGAAAAAGTTAAATAGCTAACTGAAAGAATAAAAAGACCAACTGAAAAGTCTGATATTCTAACTGAAATAATATTAATACTAGCTGAATATCATATAAATACAAATGAAACTTTTGGTATTTGTTTTTATTTAATCTGGTGGAAAAATTTTTTCAGTTTGTCAATGAATTTATTCATTTTGATTTTGTGTTTTTCAGTTATTGTGTATTTATTTATTTTTTTATTGTTTTTGTTTTTGAATGAAGATAATGAGAAAGAACCAAAGGAAGATGATAAGAAGACTGGCAATGCTGCTGATGATGGTGGTCTTCAAGGAGATAAAGAGAAAGGAGGAAATAAAGAGTTGGATGCTGGGGTTCATGCAGATGGAGAGAAAGGAGGAAGTAAGTTTCTTTCATTTTATACCTAATTGAAAGAATTCAAAGACCAACTGAAAAATGTGATGCTCTAAAGGAAATAATATCTTATAAATAGCAACTGAAATACTGTTTTAGTTTTAACAATATGAAAACGAACTGAAAAATAAATAGGGCTAACTGAAGTATTATAAAGACTAGCTGAAAAATAAACAAGTCTAACTGAAGCACTATAAAGACTAGAACAATAAACAAGTCAAACTGAAAGAATATTCAGACCAACTGAAAATTTGATACTCTAACTGAAATAGTATTAATACCAACTGAATATCATATAAATATCAAATGGAACTTTTTATATTTATTTTTTATTGTTTTTTGTTTTTGAATTAAGATGTTGAGAAAGAACAACCAAAGGAAGATGATACAAAGAGGAGGAATGCTGATGATGATCAACTTAAAGGGGCTAAGGATAAGGATAAGTGTAAGATTTCTACACACGTCCCTACTCGCACCGCTGCTGGTATTGATCTTGTTGATCTTCGTACTCCAACTCCTCCTCCTCCTCCTCCTGTTGTTGAAGCTGTTGAGAATGTATATAGCAGAAAGTCTTGGAGAGTTGATTCTTCTGCTAAAAGGAAAACATTCTGATTTCGATGGCCCTTCATTCCAACTATTAACTCCTAGTCCTGTTGTTGAGGATGTTGCAGACAGTGCAGAGAGTGGTGAGGGTGTTGGAAGTTCAATTCCAATCATCACTCCAGTAAATGTAAAATATCCTCGAGTAAGTATAGTTTTAGTTTGTGTTTTAATTTGTTTATTTTTCTGTTTCAGTTAGTGTATGTTTCTTGTCATTTAGTATATCTTTTATTTCAGTTAGTGTATGTTTGTTGTCAGTTAGTGTTTTTCTTGTCAGTTAGTATTAGTTTATGTTTGAGTTAGTGTAAGTTTCATGTCAGTTAGTGTTTGTTTCTTGTCAGTTAGTATTATTTTATGTTTCAGTTAGTGTATCTTTCTTGTCAGTTAGTAATGTTTATTTTTCATTTGGTTGTGTTTCTTGTCAGTTAGTATCTGTTTCTATTTTCAGTTAGTGTATGTTTATCTTTCAGTTAGTATATCTGTCATTTTTTTTGATATTTTAATTGAATGCAGGGTGATGGCTCTTATTCTGATCAATCATCATACAAATCCTACAAACCTCAGAAACAATCAAAGTCAGAAATCCCTTCAACACCTGAATTATTGAAGGGGTGGGACTATGACCCTACTTCAGAGAAAGTTGTGAGAGTTAAGGAACCAGGTGATGATTATGACGATGAAGGTTTGGAGGACCTATTGATAGGATTGCTGATCAAGGAGTTGGTTCATCTTCTGACAAGGCTAAAAAAGAAGAGGATGAGAAGGAAGCTGGTGTTGTTTCATCTTCTACCCCTGGATTGCATGTTGTTCCTGTCAACAACCATGGCATAATATTGTGTCGAAGTTTGCAACATTATAATAATATTTGAGTGATCTGTCTCCTGAGCAGAGGTTGCTGGTTGATTATCTATTTTACAATGAGTATGAAGATGTTGCATTTATGTCATTGGATACAGATTCTGAAGAAGTGAAGATGAAAAATGAATTATGCAAAGTGAACTAACAAGTGATCTCATTGTGGATTTTGATAATCCTCATAGCAACTATGCGGTTCAGTTGTACAAATTCGACTTAATTAGCATGCCTCGTCAAGGTTGGCTCACAAGTGGAGTTATTGACGGATGCGCCTTCATGTTCAATAGGCAAGAAGAGGAATCACCTTCTGCAACAAGGAGATTCTGGTTTAATATTATGCCTTTTGTAAGTGTTGTTATTGCTTAGTTTTATATGTTTGTTTTCATTTGGTCATAGTATTTTGTCAGTTGGTCATCTTCTGTTTTTCAGTTTGTCATGTTATGTTTTTCAGTTGGTCATATTATTTTTTCAGTCTAATAAAAAGTAAATAAGTGTAACTGACAACTAAATAAGTCTAACTGAAAACTAAATAAGTCTAGCTGAATAATAAATAAGTCTAAATGAAAAATAAAGAAGTCTAACTGAAATAGTGGAAATGCTAACTTAAAATTTCCACTAACTTAAAATGACAATAAATGAGTCTAACTGAAAACTAAATAAGTCTAACTGAAAACTAAATGAGTCTAACTGAAAAGTAAATTAGTCTAACTGAAAAGTAAATTAGTCTAACTGAAGAGTAAATAAGTCTAACTGAAAACTTAATGAGTCTAACTGAAAACTAAATAAGTCTAACTGAAAACTTAATAAGTCTAACTGAAACTAAATAAGTCTAACTGAAAACTAAATAAATCTAACTGAATAATAAATAAGTCTAACTGAAAACTAATTTGTCATATTATTTTTCAGTTGTATATTATTTTTTCAGTTGTTATCTTTGTCTTTCAGTTTGTCATATATCTATTTTCTTTTGTTGTAGAACTATATCAATTGGTTGTGTGCTGAGAAGGTAAAAAAGGTTCAGTTTGAGAGTGAGATTGCTGAAAATGAGATTATTTTGAAAAAGCTGGAGGGCACTAGTCAGTATGATCAGAAGTTGAAGGAATGGGAAGAAAGAAGAAAAAGCTGATTACAAAAGATGATGATTTATTACTACAAGAAATGTAAGGAAGCTATTTCTTCATGGGTGAAATCATTTCCAGGGAATGATATTCGAGAAGCTGAACTGGTTAGTTGTATTATTGTTAACCATTTTTTTATTTGTTTTGATTTCACTTAGTATTATTTTATGTTTTATTTAGTGTATGTTTGTGTCAGTTAGTGTATCTTTTTATTTCACTTAGTGTATGTTACTTGTCAGTGAGTCCTAGTTTATGTTTTCAGTTAGTGTATGTTTTTAGTTCAGTTAGTGTATATAAATGAGTTGGAGTAAATTACATTTCAGTCATTGTTTTCAATCTTTCAGTTAGTGTATGTTTTTGTTTCAGCTAGTGTTTTTAGTATTTCATTTAGTTTTTTTTCTCTGTCAGGTAGACTTATTGCTTTTGCATCTTATGTTTATCTTCCAGATTTTTGTTCCTGTTCACAAGGATGATCATTATATGTCTTGGTGCTGAACAAGAAAGCAAAAAGGATTGAAAATATTGACAATCGTACGGACATGAAGGACATTGATAGATATAAGCATGAGGAATTTAACGGTCTTACACACTTTGTACGTACCTTTTTATGAGCATTTGTATTTTTTTTTGTTCCATTTTATTACTTGTTTTTTAATTGTTGTTTACTTTTTGATCTTCAAATGCAATGTCGTGCTTTTGATTCTTTTATGCAAGATACTATGAGATATCGTGATTTTGATCATCTCCACATTGGCAAACATCAACTCTTTACTTCCCTTGGAGAAGCAAGGACAACAATTTTGATTGTGGTGTCTATGCAATCAAAACCATGGAGCTGTATGATGGTCAAAATACTAACCATTTTGCACTTGTTGACCTAAAAAGGGTATGATTACTTTATTGTTTTTAGGGAGTATTTTGCTTGTTAGATTTATGTTTTTGGAAGTTTTTTAATAGAAAAGGGTATGATAGCCAGTTAGTGAAGGACTTGAAAGACTAGCTGAAAAACAAAGATGCCTAACTAAAGCACTATAAAGACTAGCTGACAAATAATTAAGTGTAACTGAAGCACTGTAAAGACTAGCTGAGACATAAACACTTCTAACTGAAACACAATAAATACTAGCTGAAAAACAATCAAGTCTAACTGAAACACAATCATTACTAGCTGAAAGTATTATAAGGACCACCTGAAAAACAATGAAGCACTATAAAGACTAGTTGATGTTGTTGGTTGTTTTCAGTTAGTTTTGTTTTTTAATTGTTACATTTCTGTTTTTGAAACTGTTTTAATAGTGTTGATTTTATTATTTTTCAGGCAGCCACCAAAAACCTTGAGCGGTGCAGGCTTGCGCTTCGTCTTGTGGACCATCCTTTAAACAAATTGAGAGAGAAAGTCACTAGTACAGAATAGGCGATTTGCGTCGGATGTGAGGCGCCTATTTGCGTCGGACATGGGTCCGACGCCACAGCCCTCGACGCAAATCGCGTATCAATGGTCTGCGTCGATTGCAGATCCGACGCACATTTTCACCTATTTGCGTCGCACCTCGTATACGGTGCGACGCAGATGGCTATCCCAGCCCAATTCAGAGTAATGTGAGGGTAATGTGCGTCGCACATTGCCTAGAGTGCGACGCACATTAGTGATTTGCGTCGCACCTCGGGATATGTGCGACGCAAATTACTATTTTAATAAAAAAAAAATATTTTTGGAACTAGGTTATACTGCACATACAATTCTCACAGTAGAAGATTGAGAAAAAAATACCAACTGAAATCGAAGTAGAATAGAACACAACAAAATATAGAAACAAAATAATTTCAGATGAGTAACAAAAAATTACATCTAAAAACAGATCTCTAAAAACTTGTACAGTAGAATATAATTACATCTAAAATTACATTCTCGAACAGTAGAATAGAACACAACAAATGAAGCAAACTCCCAGAGATCTCTAAAAACTTGTACAGTAGAATATAATACTTCCGAGTTCCAACCTTGTACTATAGTAGTCCGACGAGCAAACTCCCAGAGATCTCTAAAAACAGATCTGCAAATGAGAGTAACAAAAAAAATCAATAAAAAATCAGATTTAAAAAGTAAAAAAAACAGAAGAAAATAATTTCGGATGAGTAAAACTCGAAGATAATGAAAAAATGAAAAAATTACATCTAAACAATGTAAAAATGAAAAAAAAAAAACGAAGAAAAAATTGTAGATCTGAAAACATGAAAAAATGAAAAAACGAAATTGTAGATCCGAACAATGAAAAAACGAAAAACCAAAATTGTAGATTGAAAAATTGAAAAAAAAAACGAACCTGTGAGAGAGATGCCGGAGACGAAGTCGAATGTACGCCGGAGAAAGATTGAGTTCGTAGTGGCTGCGACAAAAATGTTGATGGGCGCGGAAAGATCAGACGCAAGTGGTGAGGAGAGAGACGGAAAGATCTTCGTCGTTGTTGTTCAGAAGTAGTCGCCGGAAAGAGACGCTGTTCTAGTGTGAGGAGATAGACGCACGCGAGAGGAAAAGGGAGTTTTAGGGTTTGAGAGAATGAGGTTGTTCTAGTGTGAGGAGAGAGACGCGAGAGGAAGAGGGAGTTTTAGGGTTTGAGAGAATGAGGCTCCGTTCCAGTGTGAGGAGTGTTTAAGAGTTTGGGTTTTTGGGCTGATCTGCGTCGGATGGGCCAAGGGTCCGACGCAGATTACTTTGTTATGTGCGTCGCACTGTGGGCTTCATGCGACGCACATAAATGATTTGCATCGCACGTTAATTATATACGACGCACATCATTTGTCTTGTGCGTCGATTCATTGTTGCATGCGACGCAAATGGTATCTTTGCGTCGTTTCCGTGTTTGTGCGACGCAAATGGGGCGACGCAAATTGACCTTTTTCTACTAGTGAGTGAAGCATGATTGTTATGTTTGGTCTGCAAAGAAACCTCAACTGATGGCAAGACAGAAGTTAAGGAAGGATAAAGAGGCTGTTCTAGATAAATTAGCATGTAATCGATCAAAGATGACAAATAGAAAAGAAGCACACGTTTACGGCGAAGGAGGATCATGAGGCGAAAGTAGAAGATGTGTTGAATAATAATTTTGGAGACAAAGTGAAAATAGAGCAACTGTTGAAATTTCATTATTCTTAGTGCCAAACTTTTTTTTTTATTATTATAATGTACAAGAAATAGCACACCATTAAATTTTGTAATGTACAGTAGAAATAGCACACAACTCATTTTACATTTTATATCTGTGTTCTTTAATGAATTGTACATTTACACTTACTTTGAATGGAATACATTTGTGTAAATGAAGTTGTTTGAAAATTAATTGGAAAAATACAATCACCAACTGAAAAATGAAAAATCTAACTCATAATAATAAGTGTATGACATATATTTGTAAATATAAATTTTAAGTCTAACGAACACTGTAAATAGTAGCTGAAAAACAAACAAGTCTAACTGAAGAGTTAATAAGTCTAACTGAAATATAAACAAGTCTAACTGAAGCTCTATAAACACTAGTTGAAAAATAAAGAACTCTAAATAAATAAGTCCGACTGAAGGAAAATTAACACTAGCTGAAAAATACACAAGTCTAACTGAAATGCAATTAATACAAGCTGAAAATC
This sequence comes from Beta vulgaris subsp. vulgaris, assembly GCF_026745355.1. Classification (NCBI taxonomy): domain Eukaryota; kingdom Viridiplantae; phylum Streptophyta; class Magnoliopsida; order Caryophyllales; family Amaranthaceae; genus Beta; species Beta vulgaris. Next base: position 45,551,743 of record NC_079209.1, on the reverse strand, counting down.
AAATAAGTCTAACTGAAGCATAAAAATACACAAGTCTAACTGAAGCACAATTAATACAAGCTGAAAAATAAATAAGTCTAACTGAAGCATAATTAAGACTAGCTGAAAAATACACAAGTCTAACTGAAGCAGTATAAAGATAAGCTGAAAAATAAATAAGTCTAACTGAAGCAGAATTAACACTAGCTGAAAAATACACAAGTCTAACTGAAACTCAATTAATATAAGCTGAAAAGTAAACAAGTCTAACTGAAGCACTAGAAACACTAGCTGAAAAATAAACAAGTCTAACTGAAGGACAATAAATACTAATATTACTGAATTTCGAGTAGCTTAGAAATAAACAAGTGTAAATTTGAATACAATTACTGACTGGAATACAATTGAAAACTAATATTATTTGAACACTATTCAACTTGAGGTACATTTGGGGTTTTTGTTCCATATTCGTTCGGATGCCTTGTCTTCATTTTACGCTTCTCAAAATGTCCTTTTACTCTCTTGTTTCCCTTTGGGGTCTTCCTTTTGTCTTTATCACCTCAGGATTTTCAACTGTTTGTCTTCGTAGTTCTTCGTCTTCGATTTCTTGTTGTTTTTGTTGATCGTCTTGAAAACTTCTTTCACTGATTTGTATAATTCCTTCAACGACTTGTCACATAATGTTCTTGCATCCTCATTTGATTGACATATTGACACTAGGTTGTAAATTCTTGGTTATTGCATGTCTCCATGGTGTCCACAATAGTGCATTTTGGCTTTGGTCCTTGTCTGCTGTAATAAATGTTTCTTAGTCAATTATTTCATTTGACTAACTAAATTTTTCAGATAGCTTATAAATTCTTTCAGGTGGTGTGTTAATTGTTTCAGTTAGTTAAGTGTTAAACCCCACACCCCCCAAACCCCCACCACTAATATCCCCCCTCCCACACACAAACAAAACCCCTAATTAATTTTCTGGTAGTAACATTAATGGATCAGTTAGTTATACTAATGTTTCAGCTGGAGCCTTTTTTTCCAGTTCACTAATTAAATCTTTCAGGTGATCATTAATTGTTTCAGTTGGAGTCTTCAGTTTTTCAGTTAGTTGCTTTCATTTGTCAGTTAGTCATATTGATTTATTTCACTAACCTTGAACATTCTCCCATACTGCTGACTTTGCAAGTCTTGTCCATCTCTTAAGGATATATTGTTGTGGTATTTGAAATATGCTGAACATGTGCATGACCCTTATTATGTGAAAGCAAAGCATCCCCGTCTCTGTGAAGCATTGACATGAGCACACTAATTCTGTTGTAGCCTCATCGTATGCTACTGTATGTGAATTGGTGAAATCTTCTTCTGGTGAGACTTCAAACAACTTCAGCTGTGAGTTTTCTGTTGCAAATGCTCGTAAAAATGATGCCATTGCCCACTCATACTCTGTTTCAAAGTCATTATACAGTGCTAGTGTGTATACATCAGCTGCATGTTTCAGAAGCTTTGATTTGGATTTGACGGCTTTGGGACGTTCGTTCTGTTCCGGAAGTTGTCACTAGTTTCATTGCTTCTCCATCTTTTCACTGTTTGCTCAAATATATGATAGAATTCAAACAGGTTTGTTGTTGCTTTTGCATTGAATGATATTGCCTTATTTGTGACTTCACTTCTTTGTGATGATAAGATTCCAGCTGAAAACATATCCCTATTTAACGCGGTGCACCACTTGTGTCTCTGATCATATACTTGCTCGAACCATTCCTTTTTCTCGTGTCCATACAATTCCATCATTTTCGCCCACAATTCTTCAAAGCCTGATTCATTTTGACACCCCATCAACAGTTCTTGAACATGTTCTTGAAGTCTTCATTGGTCTTGAGGGATCCGAAGTGGCTTACAAAGTTTTTCTCTATATGCCAAAGGCAAAGCCTATGTCTTGAATTATTTGGGAAAACCTGTTTTAAGATAGTACATATTATGCTAGAAATCACTTTCATTTGAATGCTTGTGAATCTAATTGAATAAGTAAAGAAATAATATGAAGACCAACTGAAAAATTAAGAAGTCTAACTGAAAACAGTGTAAATGCTAACTGAAAATTTCATTAGACAAAAAGAAGTAATATGAAGCCCAAATGAAAACTAAATGAGTCTAACTGAAAACTAAATAAGTCTAACTGAAAAGTAAATTAGTCTAACTGAAAAGTAAATAAGTGTAACTGACAACTAAATAAGTCTAACTGAAAACTAACTAAGTCTACCTGAATAATCAATAAGTCTAATGAAAAAGAAAGAAGTCTAACTGAAATAGTGGAAATGCTAACTAAAATTTCACTAACTAAAATACAACTAAATGAGTCTAACTGAAAACTAAATAAGTCTAACTAAAACTAATGAGTCTAACTGAAAATAAATTAGTCTAACTGAAAGTAAATTAGTCTAACTGAAAAGTAAATAAGTCTAACTGAAAAATTAATGAGTCTAAATGAAAAGTAAATAGGTCTAACTGAATTATAACTGAAAACTAAATAATTCTAACTCAAAACTAAATAATTCTAACTGAAAAATACCTTTTCAATTGCATTGCCCATTGCCTTATCTTGATCAGTGAAAATTGTCTTTGGCTCTTGTTGGCACATTGCTCTCTTGAATGTTTCTAGTAGCCATTCAAAGCTCTCTTCCTTTTCATTAGTTATGAAAGCACATGCAAACATTGTTGTTTTCCAATGGCAATTTATGCCAACAAATGGTGCACATATCAGTCCATATTTGTTTGTCCTATATGTTGTGTCGAATATCATAACATCTCCATATGCTTTGAAGTCCTCCAACATCATTGAATCTCGCCAAAAGTAGCTGACAATGTAGTTATGTTCCCCAAATTTCAGCCTGTAGAAGAATGCAGGATCACATCACCGCTCTTTGCTGAAGTAAATCCAACACGCTCTGCATATCCTTTCCTTCAACCAATCTTTTCTGTACTGTGTGATATAGTTTAGATGGTCCCTTTTTGTGTGACCCACTACTTCTTCTGATCCAGCCTCATGACACAAAAGAATTGTATGCATGCATTGGCTTTATGCCAGATTCAACCATTGTTTCTATTAGTTGTCCTTTTTGTTCAGTTTATATTCTTTTCTGATTTCAGATGATGTCAATTTTTTGTTGTATATTAACACTTCATGGTTGTGCTGCAACTCATGAGCTACTACAACAAAGTCTTGACCAGGTTTTTCTTGCTTAAATCTGACCATGGCTTTGCATGCTGTTCTTGTTTCATTGACTACTCTTTCCTTTCTTTCCTTGGTTGGCTGCTCAACATCTGGTATCTGAACAGTTTTCTTGTTGTGTGTCTTTTTCTTTTGGTTTGTTATTTTGTTTGTTGATTTTGAGGCTCCTTCCTTTGAGCAAACCAAGTAGAATTCGTATATTGAATTATCAATTCTCCTCCTCCTTAGAGTTTGTTTCCTAATACTAAATCCTAATGCTCTTGAGTGTGCTTGATACAAGTTGTAACCATCTTTGTGATCTGTAACATGTCTCCCTATTAAACTGCTACTGATATTTCGTCATTGATGTACTTGAGATATTCATGTTCAGCTGTTGAGTTCATTGACAAAAAATAAGGACACTAACTGAAAGAACAAAGCACTAACTGAAAACTAAACAAGTGTAGCTGAAAATATTGTAATAGATTATAAAGAAAATAATTATACTAAATGAAATAAATTAAGGACCAACTGAAAAGAAAATAAGTCTAACTAAAACTAAATAAGTCTAACTGAAACTGAATCAGTCTAACTGAAAAGTCAAATAAATCTAACTGAAGAGTAAATAAGTCTAACTGAAGAGTAAATAGTCTAACTGAAAACTAAATAAGTCTAACTGAAAACTAAATAAGTCTAACTGAAAACTAAATAGTCTAACTGAAGAGTAAATAAGTCTAACTGAAGAGTAAATAAGTCTAACTGAACGTAAATAAGTCTAACTGAAGAGTAATAAGTCTAACTGAAAACTAAATCTCTAACTGAAACTTAAATAAGTCTAACTGAAAACTAAATAAGTCTAACTGAAAACTAAATAAGTCTAACTGAAAATCTATATTAACTGAAAACAAAATAAGTTTAACTGAATAATAAACAAGTCTAACTGAGTATTAAATAAGTCTAAATGAAAAAAAAGTTAATGAGTGAAAAATAGACTTTTGTTGCAATGTAAATGCTAATTTTATACATACTAACTGATAAAATCGAAATTCTAACTGAAAATGAGTAAATGCAATTGAAAATTAATTTTAGACATACACCTGTTTCTTTGTCTTCTTTTCCAGCTGATTCTTCATGTAATTTCTTTCTTTTTTTTTCTGATTTGATATCTGTGTTATGGTTTTCATTGTTTAGTTCAATTTGTAATGTGAGATCTCTGTCAGTATTCTCATTGCATAGAGCAATTTGTAATGAACTTCCGATTTGTGAATTCGAATCTTCGGTTGACATTCTTGGTTGAACTAGATTTCAGTAGTGGAAATAGATTTGCAGGGAGAAAGTGGATCTGTTGGATATGTTTCGGTTGTTTTTGTTTTTGAACAATGGCGGATGAAGAAGATGAAGGGGATGAAGGGGATGAAAGTGTTTTTTTTATTTTTTCGGTCTTTAATAACTCGCGCGCGTTGCTCGTCCGATGAGAGTGTTGTGTCGGACTCGTCCGACACAATACGTTCTCTTGTTAAAATTCTATCAACTCGTGAGAGTGAGAGAAGGAGGAAAAAAGCAAGAAAGGCAAGAGGCATATCTGCACAGAAAATGGAGTGCTTAGAAAATGGTGGTAAATGTATTAAAGATTTTATAGGCACAAATACACAAACATTAAGAAAGCAATCCCGTTTCTGAGATTTGGGAGGTCCAAAGGTGAACCTACATATTAGGGACCTGATTAAGTCCAAGTTTTTTGAATGTTTTATTTTTTGGTCTATAAAAAAAAAAACAATTTTTTGGTCCGAAATTTTTGATGTTTGATTTTCACAATAGGAATTGCTAGCACTAAAAACCCCTTGGTCGTTTGTAGCTTCCCATATTTCCATAATAATACTGATCCTAGTCTAACTTTCGACTTGGAAGAAGAGAACTCGTATATATATACGATTTTATTCCTTGTTCTTGGCATTTTCCTAACTTTGGTGGGAATACATATATATTTGCTTAGCTATATTGAGGAAATTTTCATGTGGAAATTATTAGTAGAAGCACAAAGATCTTTTCAAGCCACCATCTTCAAACTTGTGTTGCTTGTCCTTTCTATCATATAGAATGCTTTCAAAAATTTCGACTACATTTATTTTGCTTCAGCATTAGGTATGATGATTTGAGTCTTTTTAATCCAACTTTATTTCCAACATAAGTCCGACACGGGATCATACGGCAGTGTCGTGTCGGCTGTTTTGTTGATTCTATTAGGTATTATTGAGTGTTACCCTACTCATACCCGCGACATTGTTGCAGTATGCGTCGATTTTTTCATGTACTTGAGTTTACATTTTTATTACCAAGCCCTCACCTACACCCCGTATCCCGAATGGATCCTTGTCAAATTACAAGATCTTAGACCATTTACCGAGTATAGTTATGAATTAGACAAGTGAACGCTATAGAGCTAAGGTCGTTGCAAAATGAAGTTCGATGGGAAAATTCTCTTTTTCACATAGATGAGAATTAAAACACATGTAAAATGGTTTCCTGTGCCATGTATTCTCATGATTTGAGAAGCTCGGCGAGGAAATCTGAAGATGAGGAATGGAGCCATTTGTTAAAATTCTATCAACTCGTGAGATTGAGAGAAGGAGGAAAAGAGCAAGAAAGGCAAGAGACATATCTGCACAGAACATGGAGTGCTTAAAAAATGGTGGTTAATGTATTAAAGATTTTATAGGCACAAATACAAAAACATTAAGAAAGCAATCCCGTTTCTGAGATTTTGGGGGTCCAAGGGCGAACCTACATATTAGGGACCTGATTAAGTCCATGTTTTTTGAATGTTTTATTTTTTGGTATATACCAAAAGAAAAAAACAATTTTTTGGTCCGAAATTTTTGATGTTTGATTTTCACAATAGGAATTGCTAGCACTAAAAACCCCTTGGTCGTTTGTAGCTTCCCATATTTCCATAACAATACTGATCGTAGTCTAACTTTCGACTTGGAAGAAGAGAACCCGTATATATATACGATTTTATTCCTTGTTCTTGGCATTTTCTTAACTTTGGTGGGAATACATATATATTTGCTTAGCTATATTGAGGAAATTTTCATGTGGAATTATTAGTAGAAGCACAAAGACCTTTTCAAGCCACCATCTTCAAACTTGTGTTGCTTGTCCTTTCTATCATATAGAATGCTTTCAAAAATTTCGACTACATTTATTTTGCTTCAGCATTAGGTATGATGATTTGGGTCTTTCTAATCCAAGTTTATTTCCAATCTAAGTCCGACATGGGATCATACGGCAGTGTCGTGTCGGCTGGTTTGTTGATTCTATTAGGTATTATTGAGTGTTACCCTACTCATACCCGTGACATTGTTGCAGTATGCGTCGGTTTTTTCCTGTACTTGAGTTTACATTTTTATTACCAAGCCCTCACCTACACCCCGTATCCCGAATGGATCCTTGTCAAATTACAAGATCTTAGACCATTTACCGAGGATAGTTATGAATTAGACAAGTGAACGCTATAGAGCTAAGGTCATTGCAAAATGAAGTTGGATGGAAAAATTCTCTTTTTTACGTAGTTGAGAATGAAAATACATGAAAAATGGTTTCCTGTGCCATGTATTCTCATGATTTGAGAGGCTCGGCGAGGAAATCTGAAAATGAGGAGTGGAGTCATTTGTTAAAATTCTATCAACTCGTGAGAGTGAGAGAAGGAGGAAAAGAGCAAGAAAGGCAAGAGACATATCTTCACATAAAATGGAGTGCATAAAAAATGGTGGTAAATATATTAAAGATTTTATAGGCACAAATACAAAAACATTAAGAAAGCAATCCCGTTTATGTGATTTTGGAGGTCCAAGGGCGTACCTACATATTAGGGACCTGATTAAGTCAAGTTTTTTTTGAAGTTTCACAATAGGAATTGCTAGCACTAAAAACCCCTTGGTCGTTTGTAACTTCTCATATTTCTATAATAATACTGATCCTAGTCTAACTTTCGACTTGGAAGAAGAGAACCCGTATATATATACGATTTTATTCTTTGTTCTTGGCATTTTCCTAACTTTGGTGGGGAATACATATATATTTGCTTAGCTATATTGAGGAAATTTTCATGTGGAAATTACTAGTGGAAGCACATAGACTTCTTCAAGCCACCATATTCAAACTTGTGTTGCTTGTCCTTTCTATAAGATAGAATGCTTCCAAAAATTTCGACTACATTTATTTTGCTTCAGCATTAGCGATGATGATTTGGGTCTTTCTAATCCAACTTTATTTCCATCCTAAGTCCGAGACGGAATCATACGGCAGTGTCGTGTCGGCTGGTTTGTTGATTCTATTAGGTATTATTGAGTGTTACCCTACATTGACAATCCTACATGACACTCTCTATCTTATAAGTTGTAGAACTATATTATAAATGGATATTATGTCGGAGCATATTTCAAGCACTCTCCAATGGAATGAAAATTACAGCATGCTTGGAACTAGTTTGATCTTGTTGTATATAGTTCTCTCTATCATTCAACTGCTTCACACTCGTTACATGAAACAAGATCAAATACTTCACCCCAATAACATGAAACAAGATCAACTACTTCACACCTGTTACATGAAACAATATCAACTACTTCATTCCAATTACATGAAACAGGGTCAACTACTTCACCCGAACTACATGAAACAATACCAATTATTTTGTTTAATATACACGAAGTAGTAAAAGCTATTACATTGAATTTACATGAAATTTTAACAAACCAATTTCCCAACATAGGAATAATTGGGTCAACCCCAAACATGGAAGAATGCATAAAGTTTGGAAGAAAATGTAGAAATTGCAGCGATGGAAATTGCACTAAAAAAACATAAACTTAACTATACACAATGCAGAAAAACCGCAAATTCCTGATGCCAATCTAACTATTTCAGATCAAAAAACGCATAATTTGGATATAAAAACAAAGAACGAACAATGTTGAAGATATCACCCAATTTGCTTTAGTTTTTGGGAAAATTATGGAAATGAAGGAGCTTTCGAAATCACCCAATTTGCTTTAGTTTTGGGGAAAATTATGGAGTATTGCAATGATTTTGAACGACAAAGAATACAATGGAGGGAGAAAAGAGAGAATTGGGTAGGAGATGAGGGGAGAAAGGAATTATGAGTTACGAGGGGTATTTTGGGTAATGTAATGGATTGTGTTTAGTAAACTAGGGTCGCATTTAACAATCATGTTTGAAAAAGGATTGGAGGACAATTTATTTTATTTAGGAACCCCCAACTCTATTTTTTTTTTTGAGGGAAAAACATAACCCGAATTAAAGCTCATACGCTGATACGCACATAGAATTATCACTTGAGGCATAGAAATACTTCTTTACATGCTCCTAGAAGCAATACATATGAAAGGATGCCGAACATAGTTTCCAAAATTCACAGTGATCATAAATATTGTCTGTCAAATGACTTAGGACTATATGCACCGATTTAATTTGCTGCAAACTCACGCAAAACTGATTGCAGGAAGCTCAAGATCTCCTTTCAGTAGAGCACATCTCCCCAGGGCCTCTTGCATAAGCTTTCTCTGACACCTTGTGTTGATAAATTCGTATATTCTGTCCCAAGTCAAACCTTACATGCAGCCAAGTATTTAACTCTGGAGTTATTTCTCCGGATTAATGCTGCTACGGGAATACCTCCACAAAGTGACAGTCAGAATGGTTAGACCAGCTATGCCTATTAAAACCTGTGACATGAAACTCTACAATATAAGCACAAGCAGATGGAATAACAAATGGAATGGATGATCGAAGCATCAAGAAGCATGATGGCAGCAGGGATAGATTGACATAAATTGTGCAATCCACAGTGCAGACGTTCAAGGTAGGTTAATGCAGTTTAACTAATTATTTGCAGGGAAATTCTGTACTGCATTAATCCTCTTTCAGCAGCTGAAGACTACAGTAACACAGAAACAAATCCTTTGTTCACTTGCTAGATGATTTTATATCAGTCAACATGTGCAAGTCACAAGTAACTAGTCTTATAAGAAGGTAGGTGACAGGAAATATGCTTTTTGCTCCCTTCTATTTCATGATGTTTTTATTTGAAGAACTATAGATGAGAATTTTAATAATCCAAAAGTTGGCAGGTCAGAAGATATTAGTCAACAGAGTTCGAAATGCTAAAATACTACAGAACTTAGGCTCCGTTTGGTAGGGCGTAAAACGTTTTCTCGGAAAACTGTTTTCCTCCATTTTTAGTTTTACATTATTTGGTTGGCAAAAGAGTGTAAAACCATTTTCCCTTGGGGTAAAATTACTGTCCCAATGATGGAAAACCATTTTCCTTTCAAATGAAGGGAAAACTGTTTTCCTTATCACTCTTGTCCACTTTTATCACTACCTCCTTACTTTCTCTTTCATTTCATCATTTTCCTTACATGAAACCAAACAACAGAAAACTAATTTTGGAATTGTGTTTTCCATTGTAAATTGTTTTCCATGAAAATCATTTTACACTGAAAATGTTAACTCCCTACCAAACGGAGCCTTAGTCACTATTTATGAATTATGATGCACCTTGAAGTTGTTGAATTTCAGTTTCAGATACAGGTCCTGACAACAGGTGCACCAACATGAGAAACCACCAACTGTGGTCATACATGGAATATCCCAGTTGTAAGTAAAGTGCTAAGAATTTCCATTTTCTTCCTTCTATTTTGTTTTTGATAGTACCATCTTAGCTTGACAACATCCCATTTTTTTTTATAACTATGATCCCGTACAACCAAGAATAAGGATTTTTATGGAAATATTAAGAAAATCAATTTAGTTATCCAAACAAGACTACAATCTACATACCGAATTATTGGAGACAGATCTGGCATCAACTCCATATGATACCATTAGTGACATAAGAGATTTGGCATCAACTCCATATGATACCATTAATGACATAAGATACAGATCAATCCATTATAATGGTCAAATGCAGGGGGTTACGCCCAATATTACTTCATTCTTCTATACCCCAGAATACCATATATATCAAGTTCTCTGTAAAGATCTATCATTAGTCGATTACCCAATATCCTAATATTCTGAAAACTACTGAAACGCGACTCAATTTTCTATGTACCAAGCTCCTTCACCATAGCCATTAAAACAAGAAACACAAAAAGTTATATTTCTGAGATGCTATTTCTATTTACAAGTTAGCATTTGGACCATAAAATCCAAGATCTAGCATATGAAGCATCATATGTAAACAAAAGATTACATGTCCTAGTATTTTCAAATAAATTTATTTTCTCCTAGTAAACTGAATGAGTTTTTACCATCTATTATATAAGAATTAATAAGTTTAAGAAACCATATTAGTTAATATATGATACCCCCATTAAACCCCATACCTCATGAGCACATATTGCTTATTTGAACTAAGTGTGCAATCCAAACGTACTACAAAATAGGTAATCTTGGATTCACCAAGACTTAGGTTGCAGAGTGGTTTGCATCTACCATAATCCCCAAGTCCCTAACCTGTTCCAACGCCACGAAATGAGGTACAATAACTGACACATTGCTACTGACCTTCGTATTTTGAAAGGTTTCCCAAAAGCATGAATTTAGTAATTTGCAACGTTTAGCTTGGGGCATCAGAATGACCACCGTATACTTCTTGCTGCAAGGTAATGGAAGAATCCTCTGCAAAGCAGACTTTGTTGCAGTTGGTGTTAGAGATGCTCTTACTTTCACACGTGCTTCGTCTTGAATCTTTAAGACAGAATCAACAAGAAGAAGAAATTAAGTTTTTGAAATATTTTAAAGAAAGAGTGGACCAGCCATGTTTTCCAACAGCAATAGTTTTCTAACCTATTGAAAGCTCATGTGCATGATGCATAGGATAACTATGCAAAAAGAAGACCTTAATAATACTACAAATGAAACGGGGCTATTCATAGGAAAAAAAGATCTAAATCATAAAAGAAAAAATGATATCAGTTGAAAACTTCATATAATAAACTAACAGAGTAAGGAAAAAAAATTCTAAAGATCTCAGATAAAATGAGTTTCAAAGATAATTGTTATATTTCTCATTTTTAGATTAACAAAATTTACTTCTCTAAATCATGGGAAAAACAATCAAATAATGCGTATATTAGAGAAGACAAAACAAAATTATTGATAATTATGACTCTTATGTTATTATCGAATGAATGTAACTAGAAGGGAAGTCCAAAAGATTTTGACATAAATATTATTGAAAGCAAATAGTAGTGAAGGTAAAAAAAATTGTAGCTCAAATATATTTGTGATTCTCAAAAATAAATGGAAAAATTGGAAGGATATTTAGAACATGGCATGCCATCTGGCGAAACAGTTTTTAAATAGTAGGTACTTCCTCCATTTCATAATACTCGCAACACTAGCATTTTTTTTGTTTCTAATGTACTACTTTGACCATTAATATTTTCACTTATGTATCAGTAAAATTTACGAAAATTAGATATTTGAAAATTATACATTAAGATGAATATAACAAGTAATTTTTTTCCAATATAATGGCGAGTATTTATGTTCAAAGGTTTTGACCTCAAAAATGCAAGTGTTGCATTGATTTTGATACGGAGGAAGTATAGACTATGACTAAAGGAGCAAGCACAACAGATAAGTGGGGTCATGGAAAGAGAAAAGACGTTTTGAGGGGGGGTAATTTGTGGAATGATAACTAAATTGGGGGGGGGGGGGGAGGTAGAAGTCTAAAAAGCCAGAAGAGAACTTAGAAAAGAAGCAAAGATTAATATGATAAACAGGGTGTTATTTGGTTGACATATAAATACATGGGAAGTAGAACTTCCCAGGAAGTAAAATAAGGTGAGATTGTTTGGTTGGTAAAAATGTAGGAAGTTGCACTCCATACAAAGTTCTACTTCTCACAAAATGGAGGAAGTTGCTTACCTAGGGGAACCTAGGCAAGTAGAGCTTCCCCTGGGAAGTAAAACAACTTTTGCCTTCCTAGGAATTGGAACTTCAAGGGAAAACGAATTCGTAGAAAATACTACTTCCTACATTCAACCAAAGAACACCTAGTTCCAAGAGCTCATATACTAGCTGATGCGTGGATAATAACAGAAATTAGGGAGGCGTCGGCGGCAGAAGCCTGATAACTTCAAAAGAACTTCCCACCTGAAAAGAAGAACCTAAATCGCCAGAATAGACTCTTGATTGATAACTTCGAAGAATCCTGTCCAGCCAATAGTAGTTCTCCTGAGAGGATTTGAGCTTAATTAGGTACATATATTAATAGGTAACAAAATAGTGACAACAAAAAGAACATAATTTTAAGTGAAAAAAGCACCAGTTAGATTTTGGAGAACATATACTCCCAACAATCAGGAAATTATTTTCAAACATACCTGCAATCCATTTTCATGCGCTCTCTGCTCGATTTCAAGTATGGATGAAATGTCTTCATCCGTGGGGCCTTCCTTCTGCAGATGTAAAATCTCATCTAGTGCCAGGTCAACCTGTTTCAAAAAATTTAACATTTTAGAATCAGCTGATTGGAAAACAATCACTGATCACAATCAGCAAAAGACAAAAGGAAAAGAGTACAGAAGACGACCAGAGTTGAAGACATTGAAGGATCACATGAAAAGTTAATGCTGATGTCCCCGCGTACATCACCAGTTCTTGATGGCTTGTTACCCCCCAAGAATACAGAAACACCTGCAGAGTAAATCTATACCAGATATGCATACAAAAGCTAAATTAGAAACACCCGCCATACACTTATAAATTGTAAAACTAAAATTGTGAAAGACATGCACACACCTGCCCATGTTTAAAGCGGAGGACCTGCATCATCTTTGTCTCAAGCAGCTTACTCAAAAATCCGACAAAATGGATCTCTTCAATCTAGCCCATTGGAGAAAGGGTAAAAGATCAGCAAAAATCGATACGAACATATCAATACTTGGGCAGGACTAGAAGGCAAGTGTACTCTAGTTACAATGTACAGATAAGCAGTAACAAATTATACTTTTTAGTTGGATTCTTCATTTTGCCTTAGCCATGGCATATACTCAATATTACAATGGAATCAAATCCTTAACAACACTTTACTATTCTTCCAGACCCTTCAATTATTATAAACCGAATATTCAATGAGAAAAATTGTAATGAGAGAGAGAGAAAGCAAAGAGAAAATTATGTGATTAATTGTCACAAATGGGATTGAGATCAGAATGTTAGCAGGAACTAGCTAAACATCAACCTAAAATGTGTACATATGTACTTATCACATGAAAAGCACATGCAAAAAGTCCTTTAACATCTGGAATATGTTCCACAAATGTTATGTCCTCACACTCTGTCAAATTTCACCACATTGACTCATCACAGTTTTAAAACGCATGAGGCGCAAAGGGTCCCAGGAGCTTAGGTGCGACGTGCAAGGCGAAGGTGAGAGCATCCTGTAGGAGCGACCTACCTTACTGTTTATTTTTTCTTTCTTTTGTAATATTAAATTTTCAATAAGGGAGTCTAAGTATATGTAGAAATTAAAAAAAAGGTAAGACGAAAAGGTGTAAATATTTAAGACACCTACGTCACCTACCATACATGACATAGAGAAAGATTGAGAGCTCAAGACCTAAAGTTTTGGACTGAGAAGGTAAAAAATCAGGAGCCAAAACTTCCGGATTGTAGAGGAAGAGAAGTTATGAAGACTGAAGAATGATAAAGGTGCCAGAATGAGACAAAGAAGAGAGAGGAGAGTTAGAAGAGAAGATCGATGAGTGTTAGAAACCCAGATTGGGCAGGGAAGAACGAGAGAAATTACTTATAAACACTTAACTAGTGGTCGTCGCCCGAGGCTTTTGTATCAGACATCACTGCCTCGTTGGAGACGGCTTGCTGGATATTTCTCTCATAACTGACGAGTTGGTGATCATACATCTCCAATTGCTAAACCATATTTGCTATTTAGAGTTTTATTTCAAATACAGCTCTTGATTTAGGGATGACATTGCAGCAATTTAATGCCATTATTAGAGGGCTTTTCGTCGAATTTGAATCGAAAAGCTTTGGCACGAATAAATTGGAAGAACTTTGGTCTTCATTTGTTTTTGTTTTCAGCTTAGATCACCTCTCTCACTCTCATGCTTCTACCCTAGAGCGGTTCAGGTGGCTCAGCTAGCGCCTAACTGAAAGTGATCTCAGGGGAACTCCTCATCATGCTAACAATTTGGATGCAAGTTTACAGCGCTTGTATACACCTGTTGTGAGTGTCTGGACACTAGGCAGTGCGACGAGCTCTTGCCTATACGGGAGCTTTTAAAAGTCAAGAGAGGTCGAAGATGACTTAAAAGGAGGGGGTTAGAACTTAGAAATGATATGAAGAAATTAGGTCTCCAGGTTCATGTATCCTTGATAGAAGAGAATGCAGGATCCATGTAGACTCTGACATTCTAGTTGTTGTTAAGTTATGCTCTATTGACTTCAAGAAATGTTGTATTGAAGGTCCAAGTAAAAAAAAGTCTTAATCTTAACCGAGGAGATCTCAATCTTGAAGTACATAGCTGATTTTCTTTGCCAAAGGATGGAATTTCTGGCATCCCCTTATTTGGGTCTTCCCCTCAGTACCTCAAACAAGTGCAAATCCTTTGGGAACTGATTATCCAGAGGTTACAGAAAGTACCTTTAAAGTGGATAACAAAGCTCTTACCAGCAAAAGGAGGTAGATTAACCTTCCCAGTGTGCTCATTTATGTTATTCATATTTAATATCCTGATAGTGCGGGCATTCAGGTTAGAGATGAATGCGACTTCCTATGGGCCAACGATAAAAACCATTGGGTTATATAGGAAAATGTTTGTCGTCCCAAGCAACATGGATGTCTTCATATAAGACCACTACATGCCATGAATGAAGCTCTCAAGGGGAAGTGGCTATTAAGGTTTACCTATGAATGGAGGCTTATTGGAACAGTATCTCGGAGCTCAGGTACGGTGTGGAGGGGTTAGAGATGTTGAAATGTTTGAGCATGAAGGTTCTTCATCTCATGAAAAAGGCATATGGATTTTCATCTTAGGATGATTGCATGTCTTTAGTCCCTTGTTTTAAGGTAAAGAGTTGACCAAGGGTGATGTTTGGCATAACATTAGGTGCAGGGATCAACACTTGAAAGTTCAATTTCTATATCTAATAGAATTGCGTCATTTAAGGAGGAGATTTCATGCAGCTACATTTTCCAAATAGCTAACAATCAGAATTCAGATGAATTTTAAGCAAAAGTGACGTTCACAATATCTCCCATATAGCTAACTTATGAAATTCAACACCTCTTACCATGGCCCCATTCTTCAGCTCCACAGGAAAGCATAACTGCACTGAACACTGTGCTTCCACCATTGGTCTACGGACAATTTCCCTGCAATATAAATTATAGATATCACAGCTGACAGATTTATATATGAAGTGTACATGAATTGCTCACTATAGGAGACATAAGTAGCTCTTTTTTTTCAGTTCCATCAATTTCTCTGGTGGAGTAACACCCGACATGCAGAAGAAAATGATTGGAACAATCTTCTAGCTAATTCCATCACACATCTCTGATAAAATCTGAATCTCTTTCTCATGGACTTATTGAGAGCTGGTATGGTGTCTAAGGGATATGGTTGAGATGGCCCTTGTTTTATAAAGGTTCTCTACTCCAATCCTTAGAAATTCAAATCTCACATATAAACCTTAATCTTTCCCTTATTCGGAACAAAGTTAGGAGGTTTGTTAAAATAAAGTTCTGTAAAGAAGCCAGAGTAAAGGCCTTGTTTGGTACAACATTCTACAATCACTTGCAAAAATCACCAGATGCTTCTGCTTTCTCATTCAATTACATTTCAAAGCCTATGGTCCCAAACAAAGATAAAGCTTATGAATGGAGATGTTGTTTGAAGAGGTTAACAACTATTAGAAACATCGAATGTCACAAGATAAAGCTTACGTGTGGAACTCTTGTTTGAAGAGGCCAACACCTATTATAGACATAAAATGTAGTAGGATAGAGCTTAAGTGTGGAGACATGAATATACACTGTGTTATTGTTGTCCAAGTATCCACACATAAGCTTTATACCATTGTAATGTGACCCGAGATATCCTAACTACATAAAGGGGTACTCGTATGGGGAACAGGTATGTGTCCGACTTTTTCAAAATCCGTTAACACAGGATATTTTCCCCATACCTTAGATCAAAACATAAAACTACACCCTAACATTCACTTGCCTCACAATTGATCTTTTTCAAAGGCAGATATATTTTGTCTTTACCAATACATTCATTTATAATCTCCCACTAATTGGGTCATACATGTGTAAATTTGGCATTTTTATTTTTGTAGTAATGAGCCAGGGAAGCATCACACCAGAACAATAACCCAATGCCTCTCACTGGGCTCTGAGCTGTGCCAGGTACCAAAAAACAGAAAGAAGAAAAAAGCAAATGGACTCAAGTTCACAGAAAGTTCACAGCTTATTATGATGTGATCATAATAATGTAGATAAATCTTCAGATTTTAACCAAACTTGTGAGTAACTTCTATCATCATATTCACAATAATATCCAGATTCCAGATCTAATCATATGTAGAGATTGGATAGCAGATGATAATACCTTATTATTTTGTCAGGTAAAGTGAAGGGAAGGCCTTTGAGGTCATCACGGTTAAACTGCAAAATTGGGGTAGGAGGCTTTGGTATTCCACCCTGCATATACAATTAACAAGAGCAGTTTGATCAAACAGTTTTTTTTGTTAAGAATTCAGACAGTTCAAGAAGTTCCTGCTTACCAAGTACTGCAATATCAATGGACTGGCAATAGCAGGATCAATGTTGCCAACAATCACGACCGTGAAAGTTGATGGATCCTTAAAACAGTTGCTGAAATACTTGCATGCTTTAAAAGCATCAACCTTTTTCAGGTCACTAATTCTAATAGGCTGCAGATAGACAGTAGTATATTTAACAAACCACTCATCAAAAAATCTGACAAATCCAAGCATAGAGCTTAAACATACCCTGAAGAAATAAGAATTTCCATAGTTTATTTCCCTCACACGGTTTGCAAATGCAGTATACGGATCTCTTTCCTGAGCACGGACGGCTTCTTCTGCCATTTCCATCACCTTTCTAGCTTCTTCCTCTATGGGCTCCACATTTGTCATAAAAAGCTGATAAACAAGCTGCATGTGGCCATAAAAATCTTAGTCCACAACTAAAGGACAAAGGGAGATTTGGTCTTACCAAGAAACTTTGGTTGAGAATGAAAAAAAAATCATTGAACAAAAATAAAAATGGAAAAATATAGAAGGCGTAAGAAAAAAAAGATAATCTAATGTAACATGCACAAGCAGCAGCAAAGAAAATCACTTTTTTTTTTATATGGAGGTTTTAGATTTCAAAAACTCGAATAAAGTCTTTGAGAGACGGCACCCAAGACCTGGGTTGGTAAACCAGCTACATCATATTTCCCTTATAACTCCCTGTGAACCAAACCCCTTCACCCACCCACTCCCAAATCTTGAACTCCATACAGCTCCCCGTCAAATTATTAACAAACCCTACCGAGCATGTGACCTAAGGTATCATCTAGTTATAAGACCCCAAAGGAAACCTACAGTTATCTTTCCTGATTTTTCTTTCTATTTGCAACATAAAAGAGAGTGTAGTAAATGTGCAAGCGTTCAAAAATTGTAGACGACAAGAACCTCTTAGAAAGGGAAAAGAGAACCAAAGTGCAATAATGCTTTCCACTTTATAGATATCGCCATGAATCCATGACTAGCAAAAACCTTTAAGAAAAAGTTGAAAAAGAACCCACTTTGCACCTTAATCAAAATCATCAAAACCATTTGCTTGCTAGAGCATTGTTTATTTTAGTAGTCAAATAATTAATATGAGAGAAGTCTATCTTCTAGTTACCACAGAATTCAGAGAGGGAAACTTCATTGGTATGTCCGTATATAATAGCTATAAACAAGGACGCGGCAGCACGGGGGGGGGGGGGGGGGAGGGGTATTTCCTTGCTGAAATTTGAAGTATAGCTGCAGAAGGCAACTCCCCATAGGTGCTACTAACTCTCAGTTTAGTCCTACTTCAGCTTCATTTTGTTACATTTCTGAACACGTTCTCGATGTAAATTTTAGACCAGAAGATAATTTAATTGATTGCTCATAGCTTCACAGGAAAGTTCCTAAACCCTTAACTCCCATTGGCTTCTGAAACCAAGGGCCAAACTACTAAGAGTGTATAGGCCTGCCAAGACAACAGATCACCACCACCCAATACTGCCATTGGTGGGCCTGGGAGATTTAGGCAAAGGTGAACTTATCTATACATAGACCTGGCAAAATCCATTTCCAAAACTAGTGAGGAAAAATCTAGTCAAAGCATTAGCGTATTAGTAGTACTCTTAATTACTATCCCATTTTCGAATTGACAGCCAATTTCTATTGGTCCCCATACGGGTTGGTGAATACCCTCCAGAAAAATTAGAGCACAGTTGGGATATCATTCTCAATAAAATCTTATTCCAAGAGAAAACCATTCATTACGATGCTTGTTCTAACTGACACCCTTATGTAAACAACAAATTGACTAGGGGTGTCAATTAGAAGACGAAACAGTAAAAAGAAGTGCTTTTACTTAATCTTTTGCTTAGAAGTTATAGAACCTTCAATTATGGGTACATTCTTGTAAATTTTCCTGAAGGAAATGCAAGGAAGAGAATTGGTATAGCTGGAATTCAAGAAGCCAAAAGTAAAGCGCACAAACAGATAAGTTACATAAGTACATGCAAAATGATATGATTGGGGTTGAGGAGCGGAAGGGGGAAAAAGGATAACCCCCCCCCCCCGGTCTAAACACGTAGACTAAAAGGGTGAAGGTAAACCCCTTTAAAACAGATGCATGGATCCTAGAGCACCAAAACTTTCCATCAAGAGCCATGTCTTTCATATGTTTAGCCAGGAGGCCAAATCCTACTTGATCCCCGTGCCTCAGTTTTTTTTCAACACCTTCAAACCATCTTCATTGCATCTGAAGACCGAAGGCCTTTTCTTAACATGTTTCCATCCAAGTCTTGCTTCTCACCTCTTTTGTTCACTTGGAAGTTGAATATGCTCATCTGTTCTTTTCTATTTTATCTTATCTGGTAAGGTAGTACATATAATACAACAAACTCATCTTCCCCATCCTAATCTTTAGACCTTGTTTTGCTCATCAGCCAACATCATCCTCTCCAGGAGAGCTAGTCTGACAGCTACTTCATAGAACTTTATACATCACATCTAAAAGATTGAATGAAGTGAAACCTGAATGTTGCTTCCTAAATTTCCACCCAGGAAGAGATTTTTGTTTAATATACTTTATATCAGCTTTTGGGCAAAGGTATGGTGGAGCAAGGATTCTCACTCTCCCTCCAGACTGCAGAGTGTGAGGAATCACAGAGCATTATTTGTGAGGAAATTTTCCAGCACGAAAGCTTGAGTTTTGGAGGGAAAGAATGCATCATGAAACATTTGGATGATTCTTGATAAAGGTGAACAGTGAATACAATGCTGATTACAACCAACGTGGGAATATGTAATGAACTGGATATTTGGGACAGTAGAATAAAAGAAGATGAAGATGATTTTGATTGATAATAATGGAAATACAGAAAATAAAGATAGATTATCAAGTTTTCGAGTGACTTGACACACTCCGAAAGCTAACACTAACATAAACTCTCCAATATATTCTTGATACCCCTTTCCTATCACCACTCCCCTATATTTATAGAGCTAACTTGCTTACTTACTCCCCAAGCCAACCTAATTATATTGTACTACCCCTATTACCCCTTCCCTTAAACCAATCTATTACAGAATAAGCTTTAGAGTTTGTAGAAATTCAGCTAGTGCTGGACGATCCATATTTTACATGGCAATGAGAATAGGAGGAAAAAAGATCCTTGGGAGGGGTGTAATGGTGTATACTTGTCTTTGATTGGGTAATGTACTCAAGGGTCGGAAAATAACTTTGGGGTTTACAAAGGCATGTTACTGTCTTCTGAAAGTTAATATGCATGCCCTGTTATTTTTTTTAAATTTCCCTCAACGATATGTGAAAATACTTGTGGGCTCTTGCTACATCTGAAAATGAGGATTAAGGAGCTAGAGAAATTTTATGTAACAGCGGAGACACTTGGTTGTGACCCACAAGCAGTACATAGAGGATAGGATATACGGAACTGATGCAAAAGAAACAGAAATTCAAATGGCCAACCTGCAATGCAGTTTCCAGGTCTGTTGGTGAGCAGTCAGCAGAGAAAGTTCTCATATATGGTCCAAGTTTTGTTCCAACCTCAGCCCTCTTACCAGCTAGCATGTCCATCAGCAACGATGGCTTATGGCCAAAAATGCCAATTTCCCCAGCAATGGTTGAACCCATTGAACATGAAAAATAATCAGTCTCTGAGAGTTCTGAAAGTCCTCCATATGAGTATCCAGAAATAAGAACCTGCTCAAACATGAGTTTCATAAGAATATCTGGCAGCACAACATAAAATTCCCAGTATATCATGCCAAGAGAAAAGGCATATCCAAAACTCAAGAATACCATGACCAGTAAGGATGCAATGAGGCTAGGCTGCCACCGATTAAAAGACAACCGGCCTATTAACTAGTGCCACATCAGCAAAAAGCACAACATCCACACTGTACCTTGTTCAAGACCTCGACATGTAAAATAACTTCCATTGCATCAATTATGATAGTTGTTATCTACAGATGAATGTTATTTTTCAACTCCAGATGGAGGCACGTTGATTTTTTTGACAGGCTTCTGTCATACTTCCTCCGCTTCTCAATGCTTGCAACCATTTGAGTTTTGACTTTTGCACTGTTCATCTATTACATTTGACAATACCTTTTTTATTATATACAAAACAAAAATGCTATAAAGCAAATGTTATTACTCTTAATGTGTATTTTTGAAATATCAATTTTTATAATATCTAATAATTAATAATTAATAATATTAAAGGTCAAAGATGTGCATTGACAAGCGTGGAGGTATGGTTGCAAGTATTGAGAAACACAAGAAGTAGATATAGATCTATAAGTCCCACATTTTAAACTGCGCTCAAACAATGCATCACTGGAACAGTTATAATAAAGAACCTGACTAGTATGGTACCTGATCATCAAGGAAGTCTGTACACTTATAGCAAACTCTCATGCCATTTGACAAAATTAGCTCAGTCGCCTTGATATCTGAATATTCTTGCAGCTGATCAATGCTCCTGAGCCAGACACAGAGGACATTTAGAAGAGTCCGAAGATAATACTTACAAGAAACTCTAGATAATATAAATAGTGGGCTGCGGGAGGGATTGATATCATAGAGTACATGCCAAGGGAGACAATCAATCCATCCATGGCTAGTATTCACTTAGTTGCACATTACTTCTGTGGAACTGGAACCAGCCAAAAGAATACTATTTCACTTTCATAACAGTTGGCAGCTTTAGATCAAATTACCTATGTAGTATTCACATAGATATACAACCAACAAGCCATTATATCAACACTAATCTGTTAATGCCAATACCAAAAGGGAAATTGAAGTACTCCAGATCAGAGGAGATAGAAACCCATAGCTCAAAAAATGAACCATGAATTAAGATACAAGCAGCCAGACTCAGAAATCACTTGTCAGCTCTAATATATGCATTGCATAAACGTAAAAGCACTGTACAGCAAATAAACCAAAGGAAATGAAAGTTCCTTTGATAAAGAATTACTCTAGGTTTGGAACTTCTATGAGGCTGAATGTCCATAATACAGCAAGAAATTAAAGACGCGAACATTGTGCAAGGATCGCAAGCACCTACTTGACTACTTCCAAAATAAGGCTCTGTCCTTTTGGGCTGAATTGAATTGAATTGTACTAAACTGAATTGAATTGTACTAAACTCAACTGGATTAAAAGTGTGAGAGAGGAAACTAACTGAATTATCCTGAAGTGAACTAGATTTGTCTAAACTGAACTGAATTTTCTTTAAATCAGTCCAAAAGAACAGAGCCTAACTCATGGTAAAAGATTTCAACTTAAATACTTTTCATAATTTAAGGCATGTACATCTTTACGTATATTACTTGACCACTTATGTTTTATGAAAAAATGTTGGTAAAATTACATTTTATATGTTACTTCCTATGTTTCTTTTTGTAAGGCATGCACAACATTTGAGGTCGAACTTTGACCTTTAATTAATTCCGAAACAAATTGATAAAACTATAAGAAAATAATTTTACGGAATTATTGAAGATAAATCTAATGGTGTAATGTTTATGTCATATCATAAGAGATATGAATGGTCAAAGCAAATTTTCAAAAAGCATGTGTACCTTATCTTTAGTAATGGAAGGACTATATCACTAATAACTACTCAGTACTCAATATCACTACTCACTAGGACAGTGTCCTCTCATAGAATTTCATATAGGTTTTATCTATATATATCAAGAGTAATTAACGGGCAAAGTGCAACCTAAAAAAGTGTGAATGCCTTATACTCGCTCCGTTCTCATCATGGTGTCAAAACAAGGCCGCATCGTATCATACCGCCCATGTTGTAAAGGTTTTCAAATCTATCGAACCGATATTACCCGCATCGTAAAGGTGTAAAAAACTGCATTTTAGGCGGGTTCTAGGAATTTGGCGGTACGACAACCGTATCATCCCCGTTCTCGCATCACCGTGACCGTTACCGCAATCGTGACCGAAACCGCATTTTCGAACTATGGTTCTCATAGAACTTTCATGTAGGTCTGGGCATGCAAATTAAGAGTTTTAGTAGGCTATGGTAGGCTTTGTTTTAAATAGTGGGTGGAAGTAAGAATTAAAAAAATTGACTTGGAGGAAGAGCATTAGTGAAGGGTCCTATATCAAATGGGAATGTGGGAGTGGGATATGAGAGAGAGTGTGTGAGAGTTAGAGTTGATGGACAGGGTTCCACATTACACGACTTAAGCAGGTAAGATTTCCATTTTAAGTAACAAGAACAATTTTGTGGACATTCCAAAACTGCCCACAAGAAAGGATTTAATGGCTAGACTGAAATTGAGAAAGTATGCACCAGTAATTCTAGATCCTTCATATAAATGAATACCAAAATTAACAGCGGAATACCACCAACTAGATTCAACCACATTCCTGTCATAAATCGAAAAGAAGAGACAACGTCAAGGAATAGTCAGCATCTAGATTCTAGAGAGGATGCCAACAATGTCAAAGCTGCATAACCTTGCAAAGAAATTTAAGGACAAGGAAGCATCATAATGGCAGTGTCAGCATTGAAAGATAGGGCTGGGATGGGAGAATCATGTAACGGAAGGCTGCATAAAAGGGAGGTGGAGGAGCAAAAGAGGGAGGGCGTAGAGGTTATTGGCTGTAACAAAGATGGAAATTTTAAAATGATCCAGCTATTAAATGAAACTAAAACTTACCCAGAATTTGGCTCAATAGCGACTATATCTTCAGGAATTTGCTCTTCATCCCAAGCCGGGATCCTTCTTCCTTCCTCAAGGCATGTAACTTTTGACACAGCATTTTTAAGCTCGTCTAAAGTTACAGTAGCCTGAGGCTCAATTGCCTTGATGACGCAATTGCTTGTTGTGCAGAACTTCTGGGCAAATGTGGCTACCTCAGTCGCAGAGATAGCTACAAATATAATAGATTAACAGTGTACTTGATGAATAAATGGAGAAAATCCTAATTGCATATTTTAGTAGATACTTACATGGTAGAAGAGTTTTTTGGAGTTGTGCCTCAAACTCAATTCCTACAACAGGTTCATTGCAGAGGAAATGCTGAAAGACGCACTACATAAGCTCCTTTTCATAGACACCTACTAAAAATCTTACAGAAGAATAGACAAGTAGATCAGATTAACCTGCACATACTCGTCCCTTAAGCTGGTTGATTGTATTTGATCACGCTCCAGATAGGCAGATTCAATCTCAGATAATAGTAGTGCCCGAACAATAGATATTTCACGATCTGAAAATCCGTGCAAATGAATCCTTGCAAGCTGAAATTAAGCATCAGCCACAAAAATAACTTATAAATCTCAAACTGGCTCCAAGAATATACCCACCTCCATGACCATTGCTTCCAAAGCCTCAATAGTTCCGCTCTCTTTACATGACGAAGTCATTATATAAGCTTTAATTGGAGATACTAGATCATCTGCAGCAGCAGAGCATGAGTAAAAAGGTGGATCCCTCCTACGAGAAACTTTAAACAATCTCTGGTTTAAAGCTTGAAGGAACATGGACTCCACAAGCAAATCCCTGTAGTCCTTTATGGTTTTGAGCTGTCGTGCTGGCATTTTACAGCTGATCATTACTGCAGACTAGCAGAAAGTATGCATATAATTTAGTATAATATCCTCAGTCTACATGGAGTTGCAGACTTGCAGTAATGCACCAACGGGCAATCTCATTACTTACCCCAGCAGCTTCAGATTCAATAAAACATGAAAAACGCGGCTCGTCATGCGACGGAACTGGAAAATGAGGTAGGTTTACAGGTTCAAGAGCAGAGCTTTTCTGTCCAAAGTGCATCCTAATTAACTCAACTACACTCTGCATGAGAATGAACGAAAAAGGGAGAGTCTGATTTAGCTAGCACATAATATTTGCATTATATAGAGATCTCTGGTCAAAATTACAATTATAACCTCTGTGCTGGGAAAGTCTCCAACAGCTATCAATGCCATATGCTGTAAATGGTACCACTTCTTATAGAATTGTTTCACAGTTGCAGCAGAAACTGTTCGAATAACTTTTTCTGTTCCAATTGGCAAACGCTCCGCGTACTGCAGCATAACGAGGTAGATTAGATTCCCTTATAGCTAACTGGAACCTGGGGTTTAAGGACTTGCTAAAAGCCACAATAAAAAGAATTCAAAAAATCCAGATGCTCTAGCTCTTATAACTATCTTTCGACAAAAGGATCATCCTAAAATAGACCAAAAGCCAGAAGTTCAATCCTAATACTGGTCATGATTGCTTTTGAATATAGAGCCCTCCTGATGTAGATGGGTGAGAATCCATTAGCTTGAAAGCACGGTGATTAAAGTCCCTAGCCCTCCCTTTGATATGGAAACATCCTTCCAAATACAACTTTTATTACTCATCAAAAAGTGATTTGCCTTTTTACTTAATACATGTCTTGACATTATCTGACTCCACATCAAAAAACGAGAGAATACATGTGACATCAAGTAAGCAGAATCACCTTATGATATGCAAAAGGCCAAAAGCTATGTAGCAGCTCAGAACTGCAGAAAACAGGACAAATGTACAAATAGCTTCAACCAGATGATGCCAATTTTAAATACTTAATCCTATTTGCAAAAAACAACTTTCCCTTATCTCAAAAATAATAGCTAACGTTACTATATGAGAACTGTAAGAAAGAATAATCACTTAATAAGTTCCAGAAATAATAATAATCACAAATATATAGAAGACATAAAATAACAACACAATATGAACAATTACTTGCAGTTAACGAAAATTCAATTTAGCATATATTAGACGATATTTATACAATTTTTTCTACGGTGGCCAGTGGGGCCCATTTAAGGGCCTTTTTCTTATGGGGTCTAAGCAAACACCTTAATGGCCTAAGGGTATCAATGACCCTAGCACCTTAACATATGCCAAATGTAACATAAGCATAACACAGTGTTACTATATTTTTTATGGTGCTACCAAATGGTTTAATTCAGAAGTCACTGACATCGACACAAAGGGTTTTCTAAGTAGAGTACATTCTATTACAACATAAACAAAACCTTGTCACATGAAGACACTAACAAATTCAACTAAGAATTACACTAGTGAGACACATTTCTCAAAAAGAAGATAAAAAAGAACACGGTAGATAGATTGTGTCATAAAACGACAAAAAAGAACAAAAGAACCATTTAAAAGTTTACTTTTTACAACACGGACATGATATTATTGTTATTGAGATCTAATAGTAGCCGGACAATCACTTTGAAGTAATACCTTAGAACCTCCCATCATCAAAGCCCAATGTGAATCCTGCATTCGGCCATTGGCATTCCGGCTTCCCCTATACTCTTCCATAACAGCTCCCCTCTCTTTCTCCAAGTCTTCCGCTGACACCCGAATCTACATTTGGATAATGTTAATTGTAATAACTATATCAATAAATTTGCTTGAAATCCGCATGCAATCATAAGGAAAACTACACCACCTCAGTGCTAAATTCTGCTAAGACTGATATAGCTTCAGAGAGTAGTTCAGGTTTGTCTACAGGGACAAAGAGCTCGTAAACAGTATCATCAGCTGAAGTCATGGCATTCTGGCAAGCACCAAATTCTGCTCCAATGCTTTCTAAGAACTTGACAATGTCATGATTTGTATATTTTGTAGTTGCATTGAAAGCTAGATGTTCAACAATGTGAGCAACTCCTCTTTCATCTTCCTCTTCCAAAACTGAGCTGCCACGAATTCGATGATCAGAATGTGGACAACATTTGTTAGACAGACAAAGGAGACATACAATTAGACACAGAAGGAAAGGAGAAGTTGAGACAGAAGCGGATTTAATCTAAGGTCCCTTACTTGTTATAAAGTTATTTGAGAGACTCAAAATTACACTTCATAGAGCACAAGATGAATCTAAAGCTACGATTAAAAACCATATCTTCAGCTTTAAGGACAGCTCTTCTTCTTTGGAAATGACCCTTTCAAGGGAAGAGGCGCCCTAACCTGTTTGGTTCAAAAATCTCCCAAAAAAAAAGAAAGCAGATAAAAGTCATCAATTGCGTCCAGCTACCACCCTCACCAGCATCATCACCATTATCAAATCGATCCACTCCGCCATTAACCCTGCCCACCCTTAGCCTACATCTATTAATCATTTAACTTCCTACTCCACCCCTCGCTCTTCCTATGCCTTATTCACTACATCAACTAACTACAAAAAGAGCTACCCAAAATCCTCCCCACTTTCCCTCTCACCATCATAACCTGTCTAAGAGCTATCCAAAATCCTCCCCACTTTCCCTCTCACCATCATAACCTGTCTAAGAGCTACCCAAAATCCTCCCCACTTTCCCTCTCACTATCATAACCTGTCTAACTGTCTTCTGTATTGACACATACCAGCTTTGGATTAGGCTTCTACTCTACTCAAGGAAGGACCCAAGATAACATAAATATTCAAGGCAAAAGCTAACAAACGCCGCAACCCCACTAGGGGAACTAATCAACGAGGAAAGAAAACAATAATTTTTCTACACAAAACTATATTTCTTATCTAGCGCCCCGGTGTCCACTAGCGTGCTCGTTTTTCAAAAGACAATATGAAAGTGAAATTGTGTTAATGATAATGATCCTTTCTCAACATAAACATTAAAACAACAACGATTTCGCACGATACTTACTTGAGCAAGTACTACAACGTAATGCACATACCAAACACAGCTCAAAATTAGCGGCATTTCTTAAATACAGTTAAAAGTACACAATGCGAGAGCAAAATCAAGACATTGCATCATTTTCACAAAATAATTCCAGTAGAAAATTGAAGGGGAAAAGAAGGAGAGAGAAAAACTGACCCAGCTTTAACAACGAGAGCAAGAGCAGCGCGCATTTTAGGTTTTGAATTGGATCGAACGTAGTAAGTGAGGCCATTGTCGAGCCTGCCGTAATCTACGCCGTATGGTTTATCAGCGAGAGGCTGCTCCATGTCGATGGTTAACAGCTTCAGCGATCGAAATCCGTGCTTTTTCGCAAGTTCCGGCGTCTCTGCCGGCAGTAAATCCATGTCTTCTACTTTCTCTCTCCTCCTCCTGCACTCTCTCTCTCTGTGTAACAAATAACAACGGGGGAATATGCCCACCTTAGCAATGATTTGGTTCTGTTTTCTCAGGTTCATTTTCATTTTATACTCTTGTATTGCGTAATTCTTGCCACACTTTTAGGTGTTTGGATCCTCTAGAGTTGTAAAATAACTCTACAAGGTAGAGTTTGAGCAATATCAACCATTGAATAAAAAATCAATGGCTCATATATTTTCTTTCCAAAATCCCCCAAATTTTATCTTATCAAAATCTACCTCTAAATCTTTTCCTTCCACCAATATGAGTCCTTGATTTAAAATTGTATGGCTCAGATACAACTCTACCTCGTAGAGTTTCACAAAAACTCTAGAGGATCCGGACTCACACTTTAGGCCTCGTTTTCTTTTTTTACTCAATTGATGGAAGTTCAATTCAGGTTCATTTGGACAAATTTTTGTCATAATTTCAGTTTAGTTAGATTTAATTCAGTATACTTTGTTTTAAAGAATAAATCTCCTACTACTTTTATCATTGATATGTATTGTTTCTGTTTAGAAATTAAGGTTAATGGTCTGTGCTGAGCAAGTCCTTAAGTCCGAGCAGAGCTGGTTGTCAGTTCACCGGAAACCTGCAAAACACAGAAAAACTACCCCGGGGGTTGTTTTGGGATCGCCCCTCCGACGCTCAAGTCAGTTGATTGAGGTAGAGAGAGAGTCTAGAGTGAGAAACTCAAGTTAGTTAGGTGAGAATTTAATACCTTTGCATTGATATGACGAGGGGTATTTATAGTAGTGGGAATTCCTAAAAAGAGGTGTGCTGGATGGGACAGCTCACCTAGGGATTGGTGACACCTTTTCAAGAATGATTCAGGTGGGACCCATGGATCCCCAAATGCTTGTTAGCCATGTTGTAGCTTGGTGGGACCCACGGAGCTTAGGTGGCAGTGCCACATGGCATAAGACTCTTGGAGGGATTTAATGGGCCCAAACATTTAGCCCCACGCCAGGAAGGGGCAGAAGAGCCGTCCGACCGGGTGAAGCCCATTCGTGGCGTAGATTTCTCCCCATGATTTGGTGACCGACCCCCTTGGGGGAAGACTGGGAGAAGACCAGGTCGGGCAGGCGCCGACCAGATCCATGACCTCCGCAGCGCGAACTTATAGGAGACCGACCTCCCTAGAGGAAGATTGGAAGGAGACTGGGTCTGGCAGGCGCTGACCAGGTCTGTGACCTACAAGGGCAATATGCAGCAGACTGACTAGGGACCCACATTGGTACCGAGTCGGCATGGTAGAACTCTCTTGATACCCGGTCGGGACATAATGAAGAGGAACCTGGTCGGACCAGGGTTGGCCCCCTAACTGACCGACCAGGATCCTTGAGGAAGAGACCAGCTCGGCTGGGGCTAAGGTACCCTTTGATTGACCGACCAGATCCTTGAATAGGAGACCGGCTCGGCTAAGGGGCCAAAGAGCCCCTAATTTGACCGACCAGGTCCTTATGGAGGAGACCGGCTCGGCTGGGGGCTAAAGAGTCCTCAGATTGACCGACCAGGTTCCAGGCGGACAGGCGCAGCTCGGGTAGGGGTGTAAGCGGACTACGAAAAGTCCAGAGTCCAATCCAGTCCAGTCCAAACTTGTCGGACTGGATTGGACTGAAAATTTTTCGGACTGGACTCGGACTCAAATTTTCGAGTCCAAATATTTTTGGACTGGATTTGGACTCATTCCTTTGGAGTCCAATAAGTCCAGTCCAGTCCAAAAATATTTTTATATATAATATATATTTAATACATATATAATGTATATACTAAAAAAAATTGATACTATTTTTAAAATTTTGGAGTTTTCAACCTTCCCTCTCTAAATATTTCAACTAGTGCCGGACAATTTCACTTGACGCCAGACTATTGCACTTAGCTCCATTTGTTAAATAAGTAAATTATACTAGTAGTACTGCAGTAGTAGTCTAGTAGCCGACTAATTCTATCTCACTTCACTCCTCAGTCCTTACTACTCACTTCCTCTTACTCTTCATTTTCTTTCTACCTTGCTGTCTCGACTCTCGCATTCTCTATTCATCCCTCAGATTAATTTTCAGTCTCTCTACTTCCTCTCAACTTAGATCAAGGTAAGCATCTAATTCAACTTTTTATTCATTATTTTACTTTAATTTAAGCTTTCAATCTAATTTGTGGATATTGATAAATGAATAAGATGTCAAATGCTCAAGCATCTCAAAAAACGTTGTGAATTATTGAATCTAAATCGGAAAAATAGATATAATAATCGGATTGGACTGGACTGGATTCAGACTCAAGAAAAAATTATCGGACTGGATTGGACTGGACTCAAAAAATATTTGGATCGAACTTGGACGCAATTTGTCGAGTCCAAAAAACTTTGGACTGGATTTGGATTTGGCAAAGTCCAATCCAGTCTAACCCACTTACACCCCTAAGCTCGGGCAGAGGCTGATGAGCTCTGGAGAGGCCGACCAGGTGTTCCCAAGCACTTAGTTGATTTGACTAAGTGAAGGGTGCTTTCAGAGACCTGGTCGGACCCTGGGCAAGGTAACCCCATGTGACCGACCGGGTTCCGGATTGACGGGCGCAGCTCGGAAAGAGGCTAACAAGCCTTGGAGTGGCCGACCAGGTGTTCCCTAGCACTTAGTTGATTTGGGTAAGTGAAGGGAGCTTACAGAGACCTGGTCGAACCATGGGCAAGGTAGCCCCATAGCCGGGTTCTGGATTGACGGGCGCAGCTCGGACAGGGGCTAACAAGTCCCGGAGTGGTCGACCAGGTGTTCCCTAGCACTTAGTTGATTTGGCTAAGTGAAGGGAGCTTTCAGAGACCTGGTCGAACCATGGGCAAGGTAGCCCCATGTGACCGACCGGGTTCAGGATTGACGGGCACAGCTCGGACAGGGGCTAGCAAGCCCTGGAGTGGCCGACCAGGTGTTCCCTAGCACTTAGTTGATTTGGCTAAGTGAAGGGAGCTTTTAGAGACCTGGTCGGACCATGGGCAAGGTAGCCCCATGTGACCGACCGGGTTCTGGATTGACGGGCGCAGCTCGGACAGGGGCTAACAAGCCCTGGAGTGGCCGACCAGGTGTTCCCTAGCACTTAGTTGATTTGGCTAAGTGAAGGGAGCTTTGGAGGCTGTCATCTTGCCCGACCAGAATCTTTGAGGAGACTGCTTGTTATAGCCGAGTGGGTGATATTGAGCTGGAAATTAGTGATTTTGCCACATGGCATTCTTAGCTAGGTGGTTGAGCTAGAAGCCTTCCAAAAAATGCGACGTTTCATCTTCCAAGGGACGCCTTTGTGAAGGGGAGATGGTGCCATCTGGAAGCATTTAACAGGTCCCCTGAAAGGGCGCCCCCCGAGGCATGTCTATATATATGTACGGAGAGGAGGGAGAAATCATTGTGCATCCTTCACAAAATTTTCACTTTCTCTCTCTAAAAGCTCTCCCTTCTCTCTAACTTCTCAGCAGATCTTCCGGTCTCCATCGTCTGACCAGGTACGCTCTTGTTTTAGCTGTCTTTTAATAATCCTCGGCCGACTCCCTTGTCTATACTATAATGGGAGAATCGTCCGAGTCAGTGACACCCCCGACCTCACCTCCCTACAATTTGTCCGAGGAGGTGAGAGGAATGAGAATAACGCTGGTGTCAACCTTAATAAGTTGCTCCGACCCCTCGGCCGTTCCCGACGCGGTTCCGCTCCCGAGCCCCTCATCGTGAATAGAGGAAGAGGCCGAGGGCGCTGTTCCCTTCCCCTGGGAAGTGTCCCTGGCCTTTCCTTCCAAAGCAAGTTACTTAGATAAATATGTTGATGATGGTGTAGTAAGGGTAACCATGTCGGATGGCGAAGGAGAAGCATCCACCTCGGGCCGACCAGAGTTTCTAGATCCGGACCCAAAAGGGGGCCTCGGATCAAAGTTTCCTTTGCCTTCATTGATGAAGGCCTTCCTTGAAGATCCGAGGGGGGAGGCGACAAGGTTCCAAATAAGGGATCCTTATATGCTGGTCCGACCGGAGGCTTTCCATACAGTGTTGACCCCCCCTCCTGGCTGCACCACTGTTTATTACAAGTCCATGGAGATGGGGCTTCGGTTCCCTTTGACCCCATTCG
Organism: Beta vulgaris subsp. vulgaris; assembly: GCF_026745355.1. Classification (NCBI taxonomy): domain Eukaryota; kingdom Viridiplantae; phylum Streptophyta; class Magnoliopsida; order Caryophyllales; family Amaranthaceae; genus Beta; species Beta vulgaris. The sequence goes on along the minus strand of NC_079209.1, from coordinate 45,519,481 downwards.
TGAAGGAGCTCTTAAATGCATACAACCTGACAATAAGCTAGATCTCTCCGAACTCCTGGGGGGGAATCATTGCTGTTCAAACCCTGTGCTCCATGCTGAGCGTTCGACCTACTCTCACTCTATGGCGCAATATGTTCAAGCTGGTCGAGATGATGGCGGGAGACAACGGTCCGGGCTGGTGGTATTTCCAAGCCCGACAGGGTTACAAAGCTGTGCTCGACCTCCCTTCATCTCAGAAAGGGTTCAGGAGGGAATTTGCCTTTGTATTTTTTGGAGGAGATTGGGGGATCCCTACTGTCCGACCGGAGACGGAACCGAACCATGAACTGAATTTCCGGGTTCCTGAAATGTCCGAGGAAGAGGTTGTTGCCACCAACTACATGCAGACCGAGGCCCAAATAGTTCAGGGCGAAGAGGTTTATGTGGCCAGCAATTGGTTGCCTAGTTGCCGCCTTTTCAAGAATGAACATTTGCTGTCGGCGGTCGGGCTGAGCCGGACATTCCCCAAGGGTAATCGGCCGAGGGGGTTATTTCACTTGCATTATTATTTTCTTTTCAGCGTCTAATAACTTGTTTTTCTTTGCAGCTTGCTCCTTAACTTATCTGCTTGAATCTGATCCTGATATGGCCGAGAAGCTCAATTATGCAGCAATGAGGGCGGCTCAGCTAAAAGCCGAACTGAAGGCTAAGAAGCTCAGTGTCCCTCCTCAGCCTAAGGTAAAGGTTTTGGTGATGTGAAACTCTTTGGCCTTTTTGTAGCCGACTAACCCCTTTCCTGTCTTGTAGGATCCCTCGAAGCCCAAGGCCTCGAAGAAAAGGAAGGAAAGGGCTCCTGAGAAGGTTGTCATGACCGCTAAAGCGCTGGCAAAGGCCAAGGCCAAAAAATCAAAGAAGGCCAGATCGGTGGAAGTCAATAGCCCCCGACCTGAGGTGCATGCTGAACAGACCGAGGGGACTCGGATATCCCTTCACTCGGATGATTTCCGTCCGGCGAGCAGCCCTCAATATACTCCGTCCACTCCTCCTGGTCCGAATGGCGACCCTGAAGAGCTCGGCGTGAACTTGTCCAAATCCTTCGCCGACCTGAACATTCGTGAGTTGGACATACGCTAGACAAATGCGATGGACTGCCTTTATGGCCCTGCTGACCAGGAGCATATCAATACTACCAGTGGTCCTCGGGAAACCGACGACCAATTCCGCTGCTGGGTCGAGGTGAGCTTTGATCAGGTTTCTACCTTTTGCTTTTTTGTTGTGAAATTTTTCTAACTGTTTGCTTACATTTTCGTGCAGTTCTCTACTCGGCTAGCTAACGTGGCCCGTAACAGGGTGTGCTTAGCCGAGGAGGTGAATACTGTATGCTGCCCAGGAAGGTCAGCTGAAGGCCGAGGCTGATCTCGCTAATGCCGAGAGGTGTATAGCGCGAGATCAGGAAGACTTTCAGAAGGAGCGGGACGAATGGGCCCTGACCAAAGCTAAGCTGATCAAGGAGAGGGAGGAAGCCGAGCTCGCCAAGCTGGCTACCGAAGCTCAGACTGCGGAGGCGCAGAAGAAGGTTGCTGAGCTGATGCCCAGCTTGCTGAGTTGGAGAAGGCTCCCAAGTCTGAGGAGGAGTGGTTCGTGGGTTGGAAGACGACCAAGGCCTGCGAAGAGTTCGTAAATGAGGTCGGTTCGACCGCCCAAAAGATGGGGGTGTAGGATGGCCTCAAACGAATGCAAGCGGCCTTGGCCAGATCTCACCCGTCCTTCTCCTAGGCCGAGGCGATGGCGAGCTACAAGGCGCTTCTGGAAGAAGAGGATAGGGCCCTTCTCTCCGAGCTGAACATCGTCCTCACCGATGAGGATGATGAGGAGGATGCCGAGGAGGATGCTGAGGGCGAGGACCGAGAGGGGGCTAGGTCTGAAGAGCATAATGGGAGTACCAATGATCAGACCGACCCCCCTGCTGTCTAGGCAACCCTTGTATTTATTTTGTTTAATTGGCCTTGGTAGTACCAGGCTTTAGGATGTAACTTTTTGCAACTTTAATGAAACTTGTTTCCTTCTATTTTGCCCGAGTACCTTTTATGTTTGTCGATTGCAATTTGCCTCTGTTCCAAATGTTGGTTTCCCGAACTGGTTAAGTTCCCTTAATAGCTTTGGTCGGAATTAACTTAGTTAAAAGTACTTCAACTAAGTTAAAAATAGTTCGACTTAGGTAAAAATGAAATTCATCATTGAAACCGACTGGTTAAGTCTGATAAAATTGAAACCGACTGGTTAAGTCTGATAAAACTGAAACCGGCTGGTTAAGTCTGATAATATTGAAAATGACTGGTTAAGTCTTTACATGCATGATTTGAGCTGGTCCGAGCAATTACATGCCATACTTGGCCAGTTTACATCTATGCCCCAATTGAAATTGACGAACATTATACATATTACTTTTTGAGGTTGTCCGCATTCCATGGCCGAGCAAGTGGGATGCCCTCAGTAGCTCGAGGTTGACAGGCTTTTCTTCTTCGTTTTGCTCGAAGTCATAGAAGGTGACTCAAGGTGATGGGATGTCGACTTCTATTGGCAAGACCGCTTCACTACCATATACCAAACCGAACGGGGACTGCCCAGTTGCTTCCTTAGTGGTCGTCCGAGCAAACCAGAGAACTCCGGGTAGGTCGTCTACCCAGGCTCCTTTTGCTGCGTCAAGAGACTTTTTGATTCCCTTGAGCACTATCTTATTAGCTGCTTCAGCTTGACCGTTGGTTTGTGGTCGGGAAACTGCTGAGAACCTGGTCTGTATTCTAAAACAAGCACAATACTCCCGAGTTGGTCCGCTGTTGAATTGCCGACCATTGTCTGAGACCAGGGCCCGAGGTACTCCAAACCTTGTGATTATGTTTCTCGAGATGAAGGCTTAGACTTTCTTGTCAGTGATGGAGGCGAGGGGCTCGGCCTCTGTTCCGCCCTCATTCCAACTTCTAACAAACTTGCTTGAAACCTCCAAGATTGGAACAAAGAGGTTTTTGGAAATATTTTCCATTAAAAAAGAAAGCTCTTGGCTCGAATTACAGGCGTTCGAAAAGACTTGGCTATCCGAAGTGATATGTAACACCCCGATAATTCTCTCTTTCTAGAAAATACCTTTATAACAAATCTAGAGAATTACCCAGGCATTATCGCCCGTGTGATAACGTTTCGGCTTACTCAGAATTTTGCAGCGGAAAACTTACTAAAACAAAACCAACTTTATTAAACTTATGAAATAAGAGTCAAACAATGTTTGAACTGAAACACACCAACTTAAAGCTAAAGTTTGAAAGATAAATTCCTAGGAACAACTTAAATACGACTAACGTCACAAAAGCCTCTCCAATCCAGATTTCCCAATGGTATGCATCTTCGAACCTGTAATGTCAATGCTTTCTTGACTCTGCTCCCCCGAAGGATCACCACAGGATCAATAGGCAAAGCCATGATCACAAACACAGACAAGCACGTAATCAGCAAAGCTGAGTACTACATATCAGACACAAATAATCCTAAGCATGATACTACAAACATAACTCGTAGGATTAAATAATAACATAAGTAAATAATACTCTACAAACAACTTTTACTGAACTACACTGGACCCAACTTTTATTACTTTAATGGAATAGTTATTGGACGAGTTGACCAACCAAAAATAGGAAATACGATCATGACTCCGTAAACCAGAATGACCTACGATATCGAGGAACCTTTGAACTAAAGAGGAATGGTGATCAATCCAACCCTCGAAGATACATATCACGGCGGACTATGTACCCCAACCCTTAGTGTCCAACTCTAGACGTGCACCAGTCTAAAGTCTATAACTCATTCTCGTTTCACTTTACGTTAAATATAATTATTACTTGTGTTGACACCACAACAACCATTCTCGTTTCACTTTATTTTTGGTTGAGTTGACCAACCAAAAATAGGAAATACGATCATGACTCCGTAAACCAGAATGACCTACGATATCGAGGAACTTTTGAACTAAAGAGGAATGGTGATCAATCCAACCCTCGAAGATACATATCACGGCGGACTATGTACCCCAACCCTTAGTGTCCAACTCTAGACGTGCACCAGTCTAAAGTCTATAACTCATTCTCGTTTCACTTTACGTTAAATATAATTATTACTTGTGTTGACACCACAACAACCAAATAACACATAGTTCAATAATCACATAACCACAACAACATTCTTTTTATCTTTGAATTAACAAGTGATCCATAACTTATCAATCAAGACTCCTTTTATTTTCCTTTTTATCCTTTGTTGAACCTAGCCAACAAAACTCCGTACCTTTACATAGGTATAATCATACTTACCAAATAAGATCCACGGTTCTTATAAGATAAATTAATAATCTCCAAGAAATCTATGTAACACATGATTTCATCTTACTTAAATTAATCCACTTACGAATTAATACCAAAACTGAAATTATTTGTTTGCATCAAACTTCCATACAAACAAGTCATACTCACACATATTCTCAATTTACATGCAGCACACAGGCAAGTAACATGTAAAACAATTATAGTAAATCATATACATGACAACAAGGTCCTATACATGATACTAATAAATAAAATCATCCCTAAGGCATGTTCCTAAACTATATAGTACGTAGACTATATACGTACCTTGTATAAACGCAACGGTAGGCCACTTTTATGCTCTAAAAGTCCCCTACAATGAAATCTCCGCCTAGAACAATAAATAATCAAGTAAATACTTAAACTAAAAAAAATACAGCAACTTTAAAAACGTCCCAAACCCTTTTAAACGTCTTTAAAAATCGTTTTTATAATTTAAACTTTCGTTATTTTTAATCCCTAGTATAGATCAACTATTCTAGTGATTAAAAACCATTAAAAACCTTAAAATACTAACTTTCTGAATTTCCAGCATTTATAAAATTTTCTAAACCTTCTGAAAATATTTTAAATGCATATAAAAATCGTATTCCAATCAAAATTCATATTTATACTTTAAATATATGATTTCTAGTGATTTAAAACCCTAAAAATCACATCTTTCATGATTAAAACTAAAAATAATAAATCTGAAAATTTTTCCTTTTATGCATATGAAAACCGAACTAAGTTTTTCATAATAAATAATAATTCAACTTATAATCATGTAAATAGAAATAAAATAACAATAAAAATTAGGACTTTAATGGAATCTCAAAGGAGAAGTAAAGAAAACAACCGAAACAAAAGGAGGAAGAGCAGCGCCGGACTGAAGACAGCAGCAAGGACCGGCGGGCAGCAGGTTTTCGGCTTCAAGAAAATATTTGTGACGTTTCTTGTTCAACAAGAAACGTTACTTAGCGAAGAAGAAACGATTTTTGAGAGCAAAATAGGAACTCACGCACAAAGAAGGAGGAGAGAGAAAATGTCGAGTGAGGGAGAGAAATTTCGGAAGTCACGTGCAAGGGAGGAGAGAGAAAATAAAGTGTGGGGCAAAATATTTGGGTTTTTAGGATATTTAAATAGGCTAATCCTTTTGGGCTTAGGAAAAGAAATTTCAATAATTAAAACTTTGATGACTAACAAGATGGGCTTATTAGGACTTTAGTCATCAAATTATCCTTTCCCTTTTTATTACTTTTGGGCTTTCGATTCCATTAAGTTTTCTTTTCAAATATGCTTTTAATAATTAAACTCTTATTTAAAACACGCTTAATTAAAATATTACAAATTTTATTAAGCTAAGAAAAATATTTTTAGTTGACTTTTAAAATAGTCAACCCTTTTTAAAAGTCAAATCATTTTCCCAAACTCATTTGGATTTAAATATAATTACATAAATACTTTAATATATTTATGAAAATCCTTTAAAAATGTGGGGGATTACATGAAGGCTTGCTCAGCCTCCTCGTCCCAGGTGAACTCTTTTCTCTTAAGGGCCTTGAAAAAGAACAGGCTCTTATCAGCCGACCAAGATAGGAATCGTCCGAGGGCAGCTAGACATCCTGTTAGATGCTGCACCTCTCTGACATTCCGAGGGGATTTCATTTCGAGCACTGCTTTTATTTTGTCGGGGTTGGCTTCGATGCCCCTTTCATCGACAAAAAATCCGAGGCACTTACCCCCTTTTACCCCAAAGACGCACTTCTTAGGGTTGAGCATCATGCGGTACTTCCTCAGTGTGCTCAGCGTCTCTCTCAGGTCGGCTGGGTGATCAGAATGGGCCTTGCTTTTGACTATCATATCATCAACGTATACTTCTATGTTCCCACCTGATCACTGAAAATTTTGTTAACTGTCCGCTGTTAAGTGGCTCCAGCATTTTTTAGTCCGAATGGCATCATTCGGTAGCAATAGACCCCTTGGGGGGTAGTGAAAGCTTAAGAGGGCATGACCAGCTGTGGAATCGACCAGCCTATCGATTTTGGGCAGTGGGTGGTTATCTTTTGGACAGGCCTTGTTCAGGTCTGTGAAATCTACACACATGCGCTAAGCCCCGCTCGGCTTCTTCACAAGTACTACGTTGGCTAATCATTCCGAATACTGGCATTCCTCGATGAATCCTGCTTCGAGCAGCTTCTTGACCTCGACCGCCGCAGCCTTGCATCTTTCTGGGCCTTGATGCCTTAGTTTTTGCTTGACTGGTTTGTACCCCTCCTTGATGTTTAGTTCATGGCACATGATTTTGGGGTCAAGACCGGGCATCTCTGAAGCCTCGTAGGCGAACACGTCTTGGTATTCCCGGAGCACCTCCACTACCTGTGCTCTTGTTTCTGGGTTTAGGGCCTTGCCCACCCTCACAGTCTGACCGGGCTCTGCCCCGATCTCTACTTCTTCATCTTCCTCAGCTGGCTGAGGTCGTTCATATAGCTTGGGGTTCTCTGTGATGTATACCCCCAGGTTTTTTGGTGAACCTTCTCTTTTCCTCTTCTTCGAGTCCTCTTGGACGTCGACTTCAGTTCTGCTCTTCAAGCTGTTAACATAGCATTCTCGCCCGGCCTGCTGATCCCCTTGAATTTTTCTGACCTTCCCCTCATCTGTTTCGAACTGCATGAGAAGTTGGTACGTGGAGATAGTAGCTTTTGTTTTGTTTAGAGTGGGTCGTCCCATTATTATGTTGTATGATAGGGGGATGTCGACCACTAGGAAGTCGATAGGGAGGCTTCTGCCCTTGCCTTTCTCACCCATCCGAGTGGGGAGCTTTATCGATCTGACAGGCTGCACAGAGTTACCCCCGAAGCTTATGAGTGGCTGGTCGAGTGGTGTGACATCCTTCTCGCTGTACTTCAGCTTCTTCAAGCATTCTAGAGTTATGATATCAGCGGATGACCCACTATCAACCAGGACACGCCTTACCCGAGAATTGGCTACTTTGAGCTCGATGACCAGGGGGTCATCATGGGGTACACTGACTGGCCGACTGGACTCCCCGAATGTCATTATGGGGCAGTCCGACCGGCTTGGCTTGACCTCTAGCACTTGGTGCTTGAGGTTTTGGAGGTGGGCTTTCCTAGCTCGACCGGTAAGGCCTCCTGAGGCAAAGCCACCTGCGATGACTCCAATGAAACCCTCCGTATCCCCACTATTGGACTGACCGACCTTGTATTTCCCTTTCTCCTCGCTTGTGTGCTTGAGATAGCGGTTCAGCTTGCCCTGGTCAGCCAGGTTATCCAATATTCCAATCCTTTCTTCAGCTCTCTACAATCTTTTGTGGTATGACCACATTCTCGGTGGTACTCACACCACTGGCTTTTGTCTCTTCGGTAGGCTGAAGTCCTGATGGGTGGGGGATTGGGTAGCATGGATTTATGTTTGATGTACAGGTAGATCTCTCTCCGATTTTTGTTAAAACGAGGGTCGTTTCCATGATCTGTAAATCTATCCGACCTACCGCCCGTTTTTTGCTGTTTGGGCTGATCTCTGTTGCTGCCTTCTTCCTTTCTCTTCTTACTACCCTCTTTCGAATGACGGCAGATATCTGCCGCTTAGATGAATCTCTGGGCCTTAGCCATGGCCTCGAAAAAAGTTTTGACTTCACTTTCTGCCAATGTCCATCTAAGCCGGCCAGGCTGCAATCCGGACATGAGAGCAGCAAACGCAACAACATCCTGGAGGTCGGATACTTTCAAGGATTCTTCATTGAACCTTTTTATGTAGTCGGCTAGACTTTCGTTTTTCTCCTGTTTGACTCCCATGAGATGTAGACTCGTCTTCTTTTGCCACTTTCTGGCCACAAATTGATGGGTAAACATATCCTCGAGTACCGCGAAATCGGTGATGATTCCGGCTGGCAGCTCTTGGAACCAGTTCAGCGCGAGCCCCTTCAGAGTGGTGGGGAAGAATCGACACCATGTGGCTTCGCAACTGGTCTGTACACTCATCTGGGCCTTGTATGTGGCCATATGATCTTATGGGTCGGTTAGGCCCGCAAATTGCTCGATCAACGGTGTTTTGACTTTCCCTTGGGTAGGGGTGTCAATGATCTCTCGACTGAATGGGGTCATAAACTTCAAGCTTCCATTGCCCAGTTTTAGAGGTTTGGACTGCGCCGAGTCGCCTTGCCCTTCTCGCTGAGCTGCCTTGCGATCTAAGAACTGACGGGCATCATACCCCTGACTGCGACGCTTCTCGTTAAGAATGTTCCTAGCATCCTCCGGCTTGCGACTAGGATTTTCCCATCGCGACCTAGAGACGTGAGTCTCTTCTCTTCGGAGGGCAGTTTCCCGATGGGCCGACCTCTCCCCTGGTGGAGGGCGCTCATCTTGTCGAGAGGGTGCCCTGTGAGACCGACCAGGTTCTTGACCTACTGACCTTTGCCGGTTAGGCTGGCCCTGATTGCGTTCTTCCCTGTAAAATTGTCTTGGGACATTATTGTCGCGTTGCTGGAGGTTGAGTTGATTCTGACCTTGTCCTTGTTGGAGGGTGGTCAACATCTACAGGATGCTTTGTTGTAGGGTTTGTTGCAGCTGGGTTGCTATGAGTGCTATATCAGCTGTGAGTATGGGTTGGGGGTCAACATGTTGTATTCCCCGAGAAGGGGATGGTTGCTGTTCCTGAGATAGTTCTAAGTTAGGGTCCAGTGTATGAACTGAGGGGGATCGAGTTCGTGCAGATCTCCTCTGTTGGGGTGAAGGTTCCCTCTCGGTTCGTTGGGGTTGGGCGGACTGTTTGTTACGGGCGTTCTTGGATGGTGCCTTAGCTGACTAGCACTGAGGTTAAGTCCTGCTGAGCAGCTAATGAACTTTTTGAGTGGTGGCGAAGTAACTTTCTGTACTATCCCCACAGACGGCGCTAAACTGTTTTTGTCTAGAAATTAAGGTTAATGGTTTGTGCTGAGCAAGTCCTTAAGTCCGAGCAGAGCTGGTTGTCAGTTCACCGGAAACCTGCAAAACACAGAAAAACTACCCCGGGGGTTGTTCCGGGATCGCCCCTCCGACGCTCAAGTCAGTTGATGATTGAGGTAGAGAGAGAGTCTAGAGTGAGAAACTCAAGTTAGTTAGGTGAGAATTTAATACCTTTGCATTGATGTGACGAGGGGTATTTATAGTAGTGGGAATTCCTAGAAAGAGGTGTGCTGGATGGGACAGCTCACCGAGGGATTGGTGATACCTTTTCAAGAATGATTCTGGTGGGACCCATGGATCCCCAAATGCTTGTTAGCCATGTTGTAGCTTGGTGGGACCCACGGAGCTTAGGTGGCGGTGCCACATGGCATAAGACTCTTGGAGGGATTTAATGGGCCCAAACATGTATAATGTTCATTAATGGTCAAGCGTATGACAAATAATTTCATCGGTTGCAATTACTTATTTGTAAATATTTTGAAAATTTGAAATGGCATGTTGAGATGAAATAGAAAAGGCAAATCCCTTATGATACACCAGATCCGGCTAACAAGATTCTGCACAGTTTATTTATTCTATATAGTGGTGAGAATTCATTGTCAAAGTTTGACTTCAAAGTGTCGAATATTGAAAAAGTTAATAATTGGTGAGATTTTTGTCATCGGATTGTCCTGATTAGGTATTGCTGAGTTATTTTGCGTAGATTCGTTTGGATATGTCTTGATATTGTGATGGGTTCATTTAGATTCAACTGATGTTTGCATTTATATTGTTTTTAAGGTCAAATCCATTTTATTGATGTTCGGGTTTATGAGCTTTGATCAAGTCGGGGTACATTTGAGTGAATTTAGCTATGTTTATCATCTATGGCATTCGGAACGGACATTGTGCCAAATCAATTTAAGTCGAGACAATATTTATAACTAAAAATCTATATATATCTAAAACCCAAAGCAAACAAATGTCAAGCTATCACATGTCCCCCCCTCCTTCTCAAGTAATTGAGATAAATTAAATAATAAAAAATATATGTGTTAAGATTCGAACCCACAACCTCTCCTTTGAGATATAAATACAGTAGCCAACTCATATATACAAGCTCATATTGATTTTTTATTGTAAGTAGAAGTAATTATGTTTGTTAACTTGACACACAAATTGGATTATTACAATAATTGACCCATCAAAATGAGAAATATATTAATATATCCTTGTGTTACAAGCTATATTACCTATTAAGTTTCCGTTTACCATAATAGTGATGATAAAATATCAAATTAATTTTAATGCATTATAAAACAATGTAATTGGCCCACCAAACCTTAATTTATGCTTAGTTTTTTACAAAATAAAAAACACAATATTACCTATCTGAAGGAAAATTTTGAGAAAAATTTATCGTAATTAATTTCAATCAATTATTATAGGTAGAAATTGAAATGGAAAGTGTCTTTATGAGTTGAAAAAGATATTATAAACTTTGTCATGTCGAATCAACTATTTGAAGGACCGATCCATTGTATGATATGAGCTTATGCAGCGGAGAACTATTTGTCTTCAATATATAGACACTTATAAACTTATATAAGAGTGATTTATTTAATACAAAAATTATCCTTTAGATCTAAGTAACCTTTTGTCCTAAATAGGTCACGTTTACTTATATACAAGGGACTCATTTAAGGTAAACAATTATTCTTTGTTTAAAAATGACTTATTTTGACTTAAAACAGTGGTCCATTTTGTGAAAAATGAATAATATAACAATTAATTTATTATGAACCTGGTACTCGATACTAATTGAAAGTTATGAAGTATTAAAGGTTGTCACATGTAATCTAAATATATACGCTGATATGGGGGCATATAATTCAATTAATTTCATTAAAAATAATAAACGAATCATACGTAATGACCCGAGGTTTCGCCCGGGAAACCAGCTAGTTTAGATACATAATTTTTTTTATTCCATTAGATCATTAAGGGTAAGTTATACAAATATATTAAAAGGCGTGCATAAACAAGAAACTGCGCCACGTGACGCTCTCCCTAAGGAGTTTTAGTTCATGTAATCCATGTACAACAAAAAAATTTAGAAATTGCGTAGTATACGGGTTTGATTCCGAGACCTCAAATACATATACTAAAGTATTAACATCTAGACTAAGTTGGATTTAGTGTTATTATCATAAAGTATTATATAAATAAATGAATTTTTTTCTTACCCGGGGCATAGCCCGGACCTAATAAGTAGTTTAGTATTTATAAAGAGGGACAACATCTTCCTCCCCCTTCCCTAATATAATAGAGATTATATTGATATCTTTAATATGTCATGATCATGTCACTTAGTTCTATCTCCTGCAATACACTCTTCATTGACTTGGATAACGAAGACACTATGGTCTTCATAGACCAAGTAGTACTTGATCTAGTAGTTTGGTTTGTATCTCACAACCTTGAGGTTGTGGGATCAATTCCACAAGAGGCATTTTGAGGATGGGAATTTCTCCTTACCATTTCACTTATTCCCAAGGGGCCTTGCTAACTCGGACCGAGTTGACTTGTCGGAGGTTCTGGTCCAATTAGAACGCCTTCTTCTTACTTTAGAAAAATATGGTCTTCATAGATCACAGTTGGATTTTATGTGATTCTTACCTATAAGCTTTCTTCCTAAATTTTGATTGGTCCTTAACAAAGAGCCATCAGTGCTTCAATTCTACATTATTTGAGGATATGGTGGTCAAAGCTTGTTTTGTTGATCTTCATGATATCTTAAAATGTCCATAAATGTATATGATACACGACACAAATGAATAAACAATTATGAATTCATTATAATGTTGTTGTTCCGACTAGGAGGAAAATTATAAGTAATACACACGTATGACATCTTCAATAATAATTTTTTTTTTGACAACGTGGAAAACATACTGAAAACTAAAACCAAAGAAAAACAAATAAGAACATCAGTGCGCGACAAAGGGGAAGCTAGGGTTACGAGAGGCCTTGGCAAGATCATGAGCAGCTGCAACATCTTCGCAGCTGACCTTCATAATGCAACACCCTTTTAGCGAAGCCGCAAGACGTTTAATATCTGACATGGTGTGCTCGAGGTAGCTTATATTGCACGACGCAGAGTTAAGGGTGGAAACTAGATTAGTTGAGTTCGTATAAATGAGGACATGCTCGAACGAGTTATTGTTCGCCCAGAGAAGGCACAGGCGACAAGCTTAAGCTTCCACCTGAAGGGTTGAGGAGGCCTTCATCACTTGACTTTCTTGCACTTGATACTCGGAATAACAAATGTCTGCTACCCAAGCCGCGGTTGCATTGTGCGAAACCTTATCCCACACTCCATCACAACGACAGAGGATGTCAATGGACGAGCGACCGAATTGTCCGAAAGATATCAATTGGTAACCCGGTGGAGGGTTGTCAGTAAGCGTAGGTGGGCTGGGAGGAGAGTATCGGTCTGCAAATAAGGAGTGGCTGGAGACCTTTATTGTAAGCAACTTTGAAAGCCTCCAGAGTTGCTCGCACGTTGTCAAAGACCTGGGTATTCCTTGTCTTCCAAATGGCCCAGAGAGCTCCAATAAATCTAGGAATCTGCGTGCCATGCATACCTTCCTTGTTGAACAAATATATAAAATAGCTTATCAGCCACTCCCGGAAAGGTTGTAGGTGAAAAGTTCTGGCATTGATACCGAGGTCCAAGCCCCAGACTTCTTGTGCTAGGGGACACTGCCGAAATAGAGGCTCATTATCCTCTTTGTCATGTAGACAAATGCAACACTCCTCATTGAGTGTTAGACCTCTTCGAAAAAGATTAGCAGAAGTGGCAAGGCTGTTTTGCCACATTTTCCATATAAAAAGTTTCCATTTAGGCATGATACTCAAATGCCATAAAATACGACAAAAGCGCATCTGGTCATCTGTCATGCTACATATATCAAGTTGTTGGTGCTGTAAAGCGATAACATAACCGATTTTAGTAGAATAATGCCATGACTGAGTTAGCGGGCATATGCGACTGTCAGCTGTGTCCCCGTTAATCGGAAGTTCTATCTCTAATATCTGCTGAACACTAGCTGGGTTGAACAGGCGATGGAGTTTACGGTAATCCCAGCCATTAGATGGTGAGTGAATGACATCGGCCACCTATAGGAATGCAGCCTCTCGAATTGTAATATGATCATTCATAACCGGTGTACCAACACGGACCCACTTGTCTCTCGAAGCATTGATAGAGGTCCCATTACCAACTTTCCAGATGCAAGAGGAAAGAAGGGTGCGGCTGGCATGGAGGAGACCCCGAGCGCCCCAAGAGATATTCCTTTGTCTTGAAGATCTAGGGAGCTGGGTGAAGTTACACCTTGCGTAGATACGAGATAGTTGCAATTGCGGATGTTGATTAATCCGCCATGCTTGCTTCATTAGTAGAGCGTTATTTAGAGCCGCAATATTGTGGATACCAAGGCCACCAAAACCTTTTGGCTGATGAAGGATCTCCTTTCGCCTCCAGGGAATACCTTTATCTTGGGTATTTGTCTAGAAGAAGCGCGCTAGCATTCTATCCAATTTACCGACGATAATAGTAGGAATCTCGAAAACGGACAACTGATTAACAACAGAGGCCACTAGGATGGCGTTAATGATAATAAGCTTAGAAGCTTGGGTGAGACCTTTGCTCCGCCATTGAGAAATTTTGGTTGACATTTTATCCAACAATGGGGTAAAATGTTGGACCTTCGGCCCTTTAACGTCCACATTGACTCCCAGGTAATTGCCAATTAAATCTTGAGCCTCCATTCTGAAGATCTCTTTGTAACGTAACTGCATATTCACCTCAATATTGGGGCTGAACTTTATAAGAGATTTCTGGAGATTCAGCATCTGGCCTGAGATAGAGCAGAAGCGATTTAGCAGGGTCTTTAAACTTATACACGCAGCCTCGGAAGCACGAATGAAGAACATGGAATCATTTGCAAAAAATAGATGAGAAATCGAAGGGCTCCACCGAGAGCATTTTATGCCTTGAAAACTTCAGATATCAACTGCAAGTGAAGTCATACGAGAGAGAATATCCATGCAGAAAAGGAACAAATATAGGGACAAGGGGTCGCCTTGCCTTAGACCACAACAGTCGGAAAGGCTTCAAAGCAGCCCCATTTATGAGTATGCGGTAAAAGACGGTGGAAATGCATTGGTGAATCAAGTGAACCCAATGGCCCGGGAAACCATAAGCCTGTAGCACTTTGGTGAGGAAGATCCAGTGCACTTTGTCATATGCCTTGTTCATTTCGATTTTAAGCGCCACTAGTTGACGAGAACCCAAACGTTGTTCAATGATTGTATGTAGAAGTTCGTGGGAAAGGAGAATATTATCTGACATTTGGCGACCTGGAACAAAGGCATTATGAAAATTATCAATGAGATGAGGCAGCAACGGTTGCATGCAGTCGTAAATGAGACACTTCCTCTGGAGGGTCCTTCTTTGGAATAAGCACTAATAGAGTTTGATTCATCTCTTTAAGCATCAGACTGGTCTCGAAGAACCTGGAGACAGCAACAATCACAAGGTGGCCAATGGAGGCTCACTAAGCTTTGAAAAACGCAGCAGGGAAGCCATCTAACCCAGGTTATTTATCGTCGCTTATACTAAACATAGCTGCCTTTATTTCCAGACTCGAAAAAGGAGTCGAGAGCCGAAGAGCATCAGGATTAGAAATTTGCGGAAGATTTAGTTCCCGCAGAACTAAATCAATATTTTCAGATAAAGGTATAGTGGCTGTCAAGGGAGAAGGGCAAGATTTGAATACATCTTTGAAATAATTAATGATCTGAAGCTCAATAGCTGCCAGCGAGTCGATCCAGTTTCCATCTTCGCCACGAAGCATGAAAATGTGGTTTTTATGCTTACAAGGCCGGAAGCGTCTGAAATAGAAGGACGATGCAATCTCCCCAAATTGGGCATGGAGGTCTTTGGTTCGCTGCTTCCAATAGAAGAACGCTAGGGAAGCAGAATCAATAATTTCTCGACGTTGACCCACAAGATGAATACCCTGTGTTAGGGTCGCGACCTCCAGGCTCATATGCAAGAGATTGTTTGATAGTTTATTCTAGTTGATGCCCCAAAATAATCGACGATCTAGACATCAAGGACGCAACTTACTTCGAATAACAGCTAATTTCCTTGAAAGGGCATACATTAGAGAACGTGCAATAGCCATGGCAAGAGCGGCAAGAACAATATGCCTAACTTCCGGGTGGAAAAGGCACCAGGTCTCTATTTGATACGGCCGAAAGGCTGCTGTGACGGCGGATCAGTGTGAAGCAAAATAGGAGCATGATTGGAGGTTGTAATAGGGAAGTGACGAGTAAGAGTGTTGGGGAAGTCCGTTAACCAAGCCGCTGAAGCATAAGCGCGATCAAGACGTTCCATAATAAGGCCAAGATTTTCGCTTTTATTAGCCCACGTAAACCGCGGTCCGACAAAAGGAACATCTTGTAAATCTAAAGAGTGATTCCAATGAGTTATCTCATCCCAACCTCGGATGATGGCAGCCCCCCCTAGTTTGTCCGCGTAATAATCCAGCTGGTTCATATCCCCTATAATTAGGTAGCGATCATACTATTGGAGGAGGAGATGAAGGGTGTTCCAAAGACCACTACGATGTTGTACTTGCCATTACTAGTCATAATTTTACAGAATACAAAATTACTAGTTTGCGAAACTACCTGTACATCGAAGGGGCCCCAACAAAAAACTACTAATCCCCAACTATTTTTCTGGGAATCTACCCCACAACTAAACTTAGGTCTAGTATTCTGCAGTAAACTTTCTACATACTGTACACGACATTTAGTCTCTTGTAAAAACAAAAACGAAGGATGATGTTGCGAAATAAGCTAGCGAAGGGACGAGATTTTCGGGCTATTGCTGGTGTTGAGCCCTCGACAATTCCACGCCAAAATATTCATGGATCCATGGCAGGCTGTTTGGGATCAGCCGCGTCCTCCATAGACAAAGTAGCCTCTATTGTATTATTCAGATCTGGTTGTGATAGGTTATCCCCGGTGGAAGCAGAATGGTCATGAGTAGCACTAGATGCCGCCGACTGCAGTATTGATTAACTTACTCTGTTTCCCCAACCAGTCATCACGAGCAAATTCCGGTGACACAATAGCAGGTCTTTTATTTTTGAGCTTGGATGTAATAGTCTCCCCGGGTTCCACCCCTAGAGAATGAGCGAGGGAGGTGTCAGTGATAGCCTTTGAAGTGAATTGGCCAGAGTGCCCAGGGGGCCAGAGAATGAAAGCGCCTTTCGTCTCCTACTCCTCAAGGCGACGACGCCGACGCTTATGTCAGGCCTGAAACACATCTGCATCTGGTAGTTACTAACTGTCGAATGATTGACTACGACCCAGAGGAGAGTCTCTTCGTTTTTTTCCGGAGAAGATGCTAGTCTGAACCTGCGAAGCAAAACCAACTGGAATATCACCCGGATGAATGTCCATGGAGAGGTAACCGGAGTCGAGTCCGCTGTATCCAAATTGGAGAGGTCCAAAGGGGTAGTAGGCGAATATAAATCATCCTGTTGATCAACCTGCTGTGGTCGAAATGGGTCATTAACCAAGGTTAATGAAAGCCAGAATCTTTCATTGATAAGGTTTGAGATATTCTGCAAAGCACGTGGCTCTGCCCACAGTGGTAGATTTGGTGAAAGTGCCCTAGTTGCCCCGGAAAGCTTTGACTGGGCATCATAACATGACTGGGCTTGCCAATTGCTCGGCCCAGGTTCATCCGGAGCCGGGGGGCCCTTATGTGCCAACCTTGACTTACCACATCTTGAAGAGAACTAGTGTGCCTTGTTGGACTATCAGAAAAAGGACCAAGGCCCAAATCCGTGTTGACATTCTGCGGACCTGTTGAAAGAGCATGACGCCGTGGAGATCCACAAAGTCGTCGTAGGGCTTGAGCTGAAAGTTGGGCCCAAGTTCCCAAACCCAACGACCCAAAAATTCGTCTAGGAGGAGATTATGGCGGATGTCTTTCAAAGCCTAAAGGCCCCAAAGGAATCTCAGAACTGGCTGGAGCATGGTGTTGGAAATTATTGTTCGACAGATGGCCCAGGTGAGCACTAGGATTGTTGCCCACATTAACCTGGGCTTGGGCTGGCACGTTTGGGCTAAATCTGGTGTTGAGAGACCGAGCAATCCTTCTAGCTTTACTCCCAACTAAAGATGGGTTGGGCAGACTGCCAGTGTGAGATAAGACCTGCCGATGCCGAGAGGTCATATGTGGGTCATCCCAGGTTACTCCAGAACCGGTTGATAAGGTAGATCCGGTGAGGTTTCATAAAACTCCTCCTCCGAAGAAGAGTCCACATCTGTAGGGGGTTAGCATAATATTAAGGATATATATATGGGTCATGAAGGGGAACAAAACGGGAGGGACGAGCATATGTGAGGTTGAGTTTCTGGGTTCGATTTAAAAATCTATCATTTAAACGTCGAATCAAATTAATGTATAGGGGAATACCTTGTTCCGTGCGAAGGATTGCCATACCTGCCTCCTCAAACTCATGAAGGTGTCGCTGAATGATCCGCTGAGCATCATAAGCCGCTAAATTACAGCGGCCCGTGTTGTGCCCCACACAGCCGCATTCCTTCCAGAAGCGGTAAATGCCTTCATACCTAAAGTAGACCCAAGAAACCCAATTGTCATCGAGTGGGACAAAACATCCTGGAATCAGGGGCCTGTAAAGGTCCACGAGAACACGCGCCCGAAGGAATAGGTAAAGATCATCAAAAACATCAACACAAAATATTTTATTTACTATGCTAATAGAACATTATTTCCACCGCTCCTATGATATGGTGTTGTCCCAACTATAACCAAAGTTCTATGACTCAATATTATATATCTTCGAGTCTTCGACCCATTAACCCAAAGTACTTTTACGCATGGAGATTTGAAGTTTTTTCTACATATAGGGATTGAAGTTTTGTTTTTTATATGGAGGGATAAAGCACTAGAACCAGGATCGTCTTATATATTTACGGGCTCTGTTCCATAATGGAAATGGGGCCCTTTCTTTCCCATTAGTGATAGAAAAGGAGCATAATTTTTATTTCTTAGAGAGTAGAAAGAATCAATACTAATTGATGGATTGATTTTATTATTGATAATTATAAAAAATTATTGATAACAATACTAAAGTTAAAGATATGGAAGGTTAAATTTTTGGTGAAAGAGATTGATCAAGATGATAGGGGATAACATTAATTATGGAGTCTAAAGACGAAGATGTGAAGCGTTTGCCGTTTATACAAAACATCATATTTTTCAAATAAAACCAAATTGTTTCTGACCTGGACCCTGTGCGGAGGGGCTCTTTGCACACCCGCAACTACGGCCCTGACTAGAACCATATAGAAATATAAACCTCATAAAAGTAGTGGAAAACATTTTCTTTGGACTACTAGAACAAAAGAAAAAACCAACCAGAAAGATAAAATGTGGGCCAAATTTTGGTCGAAAAATTACTAACCTCGGTTAAAAAAAAAAGCCTTCAATTATAGAGAACTAGAATTTTTTTGCACGCGATGCGTGCTTGAATTTTTTTTCAAAACAAAAATTCGATTTTTTTCGGCATAAGAGTCAAAATTTGAACATTGGACATACGAAATATAATTATTTTTAGTTGTAAAATTTGATTGGTTTGGTTTATGTCACTTAAGTCTCTTACCATTATTTTTTTGTTTTTTTTTTACTTTTCAAAGTTAAATTCTATAAACAAAATAAAAATTTTATTGAATTTATTTATGATTTCTAATATTATAATTTTTTTAGTTGTTTTTTGAATTAAGTACAATACTTCATAAATTGTAAAGAAAGTGGACACCTTGATTTCGAGTCAATTTCATAAGTAGTAGTTTGTGAGTGATTGTTATATATTTTTGATATTTTTGTTTGAAGCCCAATTTGATTTGTAAGTGAATTTGTAATTTAGAATGGGAAGGGGGTAACATAGTCTCTTCATTTGGGAACACCATAGCCCCCCCCCCCCTCTCTTATATAATAGAGATATGATGTTCCTTAATTCTTGAATGATAGTTTACATAAACCCTTTTACCTTGATAATTAATCGCTATTATATAATAGAAAAAAATAGGTCCAAATATATGTAAATTTTTATTATATATAGGAAACACTATAAAAAAAGTAAATATTTTTTTTCCTTGTCTAACTTCTAAATTCTTATTTCACTACAAATACAACTCTATTTTTTTATCATGACCCACATTAATTGTGAATGATTCTTGAGAATAGTGATTTGTAAGTAAATTTTTTTAATTTTTTTTGTATGTATATATTGACGTTCTAGGATATTAGTTTTAGTTTGTATGTTAATTTTAAGTTTTAATAAAGTAACCTGATTATTTGAGTGATTTGCGTGATTTTTTAGAATGTGATTTCTCAATTGTATGAGTGATTTGTAAAGTTTCTTCTTTTAGTGATTTGTGAGTGAGTGTTGTAAATTAATTTTCGATAGTTTTCTTTGAATGCCGATTTTGATTTTGACAATCCTTTTGTAATTTAGAAAGGGAAGGGGGACAAAAAAGGCATTTCAAAAGAGGACACCATTACCCCCCTTCCCTTATATAATAGAGATGGAGGATAATGTCAAGAGAGAGAAAGGGAAGATATCACTTATGATGACCACAAAAGTATTATTTAGAGTTGACAGAAGTTAATCCAATATATGATAACATGACATGGAACAAACACAAAATTAGAGCGCAACGCACAATTTAGCAATAGCGGCTAGATTAGGTAAATTAGTTTAAGTTGTCTGTTTGTTCTTGTCGCCAAAAAAAAAAAAAAAAAAAACACAAAATTAGAGGGTTGTGCTGAATCTTTTAGACCCCGTTTATTTAAGCAAGTCAACAAAGTTTAATCATTTAACAAATAAATTAGGTAGGTCTTGAGATTTTCAATCAAACACAAATAGGATTTTTATCATCTTAACTTAGATACACACAAGATATTAGCAGTGTACACAATTTAGAGGTATAACGGTACAAGTTAACGTAATTGAATGATTTCTAAGTATTCTAAACTTACAACAAGCCAGTGTTGCTCAACATGGATTGAAAGGGTACACCAAAATTGGACACAGGAAATAATTTTTAGTTAAAAATTTCTTGATATGTGAGGGATAAACAGTCGTATACTTAATTGTTTGATTTAATAAGTTGCATTGTCAAGCCGTCTAATTTGTTCAAAATAGACTAGATTAGCGTCAAAGGATTCCCACATGTTCAGTAAATGACATGAACACAAATACACAATTACACAAAAAAAAACACAAACATCCGTTTAACAACTCCTATATTATTGCTAGATTTGTGCAAAGTAATAGACAAGTTTTTTTAAATAGTAAGGTTTCATAGAACAATAAAGTAACAGTTCAGTAAATTATCAAAAGGTTGGTCACAAGTCACACGTATAGAAAAAATGTCCTAGCTATTTGTGCTAGGAAGGAGTCTTGGTTTTCTTTTTCTTTGTTTTGTTTGTTGTTGCAAAAGAAAAAAGAAGTCAGTTAAAAGCCAAGTTTATATGCTGAAAAATGAGAAACTCTCCTTAGTCAAAATGAGTTAGGTAGATAAGATATACAAACGTTATCGGCCCTATACAAAGTGCAGTAACGAAAACACCCCACTCAACTCATGAAGCCAAAATCCAACTAACTACAATTTAACCAGCCATACTCAACAATAACCCCAGATTTTGAACCAACTCAAGAGTTCAAACCGGGCATCCTGGTTTAAGCCTAGACAACATACCTAACCAGAAGTCGCCATTTGGTTCGGGTTAACACACCCATAAATGAGCCTATTCATTCGAACAAGCTAGCAATCACACATTACTTTTAACGGTACATGATGGAAAGTTCAAGGACCCAGACCTGTACCAAGTTCGATAAACTTTATTCTATTACCTCAAAAACATAACAAACTTATGAAATTTGTTACTTTGACATGTGTAAACCAAACAACCGAGAAACTGTATCGGTCAGCCCCCCCCCCCCCCCCCCCCCAACTCCGGGGGGGGGGGGGGGTTCAAAAAAACTCCCAGGCCTAACACCTAACTCCCAAGCCATCGTCCATCTTCATGAGAAAAGAAATAGATGAGTACCTCAATCAACATAACTCAAAGACCAAAGTGAAATATCTAAAGAGCGAATTAAACAGTTCTGAGAGGGTTGTAAACGACAACCACTTAGTGTATATCAAGTTATATTTGATGAAAAGAACAATTTGAAATCTATCCAACACAAAAGCTCACACATCAATTTGGTAGAGCGTAATATACAGACACGAAACTTGCAGGTAGATTGATGCATAACACATTCCACAAGGGTGAATTTACTTTGGCTGTGCGGTCTTGCTCCATGTCGCGCGCTGGTTAGCAGCATAACAGAACGACCAGTAAATCATGAGCAACAGTTGGATTTCTGGCCCACAGGCTGCCCACGAATTGGTACTGTTGTGGGTCTCGTAGCATTAGATGCGGGTTGGCTAGCCACTCTACATACAGGAAAAGGGAGCACTTAGAAAAAAACTGTTAAAAGTTTGCACTCAAAAAAGGGAACATATTAAAAGTTCCCTATGCAAAAATGGAAGCATATTTAGATTATAAAGCAAGTGAGCATACAACATTGAATAACATAAAGAATCTGATGATTCTGCCCACATCACAAGTTGTTCTCCGTGAATCAATTACTCTGGCCGACTTTTACATTTGCTTCCACAAAAGTTCCATAAATATTCATAACATAATCATGGACATACATAACCATGTTTGGTTTCTTTATCAAATTTAATCCATGAAATAAAAGCATTTGAAAGAATGTTAATTATCATTATCGTCTCCTAGAATGAGGAAGGGTGATATATTTTCAGACAAAGGAAAGCAAACAAAACCTTTTCTTAATCTCCGCTGCCATTGTCATGAATGCTTGTTCTACATTGGTTGAATTCTTAGCACTCGTTTCCAAGAATGGGATCCCAATCTCATCCGCAAATGCCTACAAAAAAGCAAGAACCGGTTTAAGCAGCAGGTTATTTTCTTAATGAAAATTCTAATCATATGAAATAAGAGTTTGAAATAAAAATTATCAAAAACTTCTTAATAATAAATACCCAAAAACCTCAAGTCCTTTATATCACTTTCAGGAGACCTATTTGGTCAGGTGGAAAAAGAAAAAAAGATTTTCCGTGTAAATAATCTCAAGCTAACTAATGAACCTACTTATCTTAAGGAAGATCTCATTAAAGAAGCTACTTGAACTCACAATTACACTACATTGATAAAATTAAAATCTCAAACAGCATGGGTAGGCTAACTATACCTTTGCAGTTTCAGATGATACCACCTTGTTGGAGGTCAAGTCAGATTTGTTTCCGACCAAAATTTTGACAACATTGTCACTTGCATAGCGGTCAATTTCATTCAACCATTGCTTAACATTGTCAAAACTTTGTTGATCTGTTACATCATATACAATCTGCGGAGGAAGTAGCATAATGATTATTGACACAAATAAAGCATGGGCATGCATTTGAAGTCACCACTTTCAGATGTGAATACAAAAAAGAAATAGCAGCTTACTATAATTCCATGAGCACCACGGTAGTAGCTACTTGTAATGGTCCTGAAACGCTCTTGTCCAGCAGTATCCCACTATATTAAGCAAGACTGGAATTACAGTCTAATTTTACAACATATTAAATTCAAACTAGCTGCAAAAATATAAAAACTTACAATTTGAAGCTTAATGGTTTTTGCATCCTGCTCAACTGTACGAATTTTCTACACAAAGGACAATAAGTTCAGGAAATTAATCAATATATTATTCTCTCTCCCCCCCCCCCCCCCCCCCCCCTTTTGCTATGATGCTCAAACTCAAATATGAGTGCGCAACTTAGGTATGGATCCAAGAGTCAATGGGCATTTCAACATTTCAAGAAAATGTCTAGACACAAGAACATCAATAATTCCTATTAATTTTTAATAATTTGCAGCATAGTTATGAAAGGACAGAAAAAGGAGTATGTTTGAGAAAGGTCACCTCTTTGATTAATCAATTCCTAGGTCACTAAATAGTAAATCTTCTTTCCTTTATCACATAATTCAAGTGCAAATGCAACAGTATAGCAGCAACTATGATGCCTTGACATAGACCTCTAAGGCCACAGACAACCAACCACCAACTGGCTACAACAATATCATGGCGAGAGTTGCCTAACTTAGACGTCTAGAAGCCCCAATGTTTCATCCCAAACCAACTAATGCCTCAATTTTCAAAAGCACTGTTTTGCAAGGATGTTCTATATCAGAAAAATATTTGATAAATTTTACATATCAAGTGAAAGCTAAGGTTCCAGGGTTTTGAAAGGAAAGTAAAAGGAGATAAACTTCCTTATGGAGTATTTCTTTTGAAGGTTAGTTTCATTCTATGGAAGTCTTGAGAGATCAACAGTGTTCGCGTGTTGTTTTACGAAAGACAGACCAATATCCCATGTCTATAACTCATTCAAAAAAATGTGGACAAAAGCAAATCAGGGGTAATTGGCGATAGTCAGAGCAGCAAATCATTTTTTTCTGGGTCGGGGTGGGGGTTCGTCACATCAGAATAATAGAATATACTCACAAAATCAACACCAATAGTGCTAATGTAGCTCTCAACGTATGAATCATCCTGCACATAACAAGCATCAAATCTCCAAATCATCAGCAACCACTACGTTTTCAAAATGAGGCATACAAATAACAGTATCAAGCCCTTTCTTTACCGCGAATCTCAGCAGAAGGCATGACTTTCCAACGCCAGAATCTCCAATAAGCAAAAGCTTAAAGAGGTAATCACTGCACCGAAGATATAGCCTCCAATAAATAACACAATTACATAACAACATCCAAACTAATCAACTATTGCATTTCCAATTAGTTGACTACCTTTAAACCAATTCGAACAAAAACCATCACAATTATGCAAATTAAATGATCATCAAAGACAAGTCAACTAGAAAAAACTTCAAACAGATTAGTTCTACACTAATTAAACCCCCAATTTCAAACAGTTAAACTTGATTCCAATCAAGGTACAATTAAGGAGAAAATAAGTGAACAAAGCAGAAAACCCTAATTTCTCATTCAGTTACATACTTCAATCAAGTAAAATTAATCACAAATCAGAACAACAATAAAAATGAGATAAAGTAAGAGAGCATACTAGTCTTGATTCATGGTTGCGAGTAGTGAAAGATGATAGAAACCCTAGATTTGAAATTTCACCAGAAAAATTGCAGGATGAAAGACTTGGATTAATTAGATCTTTGAAGATGCTGATTAACGTGCGATACGACAGGAAAAATGAACCCTAGATTTTGGGGGAAATCGTCGATGACGCAATTTGGGAAATGGAAATGTGTTTTGTTGTTATCGACGATTCAGAAAATGTATATACGAGAGGTAAACGTGTGAGGGTCGGGTTCTTTATGCGGATGAACTGGTATGCACGGCTTCTTTTCCCTTGCCAGGTGTATAAAGCATTTTATGTGTTACTGTGTTAGATAACTCTTCACCTATTATAAAAGGAGCTGTAATTTTTATAATAAAAATTAATATTAAAAAATTATAAATTACTCCAAAAAAATATTATATTTATAATATATATATATATATATATATATTGGGTTTGTGCGTACTTAAAATCTAGTTGATATATTAGATGACTATCATATCGTATCTTGACACTATCTTATTATATCAATTGACTACTACATCTTATCATATCAAGTGAATGTTCTATTATCTCTATTATATAAGGCAACACATGGGGGACACCAAAAAATAGAAAAAGGAAAAAAAAAAAAAAGAAAGAAAGAGGATAACTAACTGTTTCATTTGAACGAAAAAAGGGAGAAAAGTAGGACATTTAAACTCAACATCAGTTTTTTGAGAAAATAAAATGTAAAGATAGTTTTTCTATCCAATTAATTTTATTTTTTCTACTTTATTCGTCATCACGCGTTCGCACGCATTGCGTGCATGTAAGACTAGTATTATATTATATCAAGTTTCTAGTAATATTACAAAAATGCCATGATTTGGGAGAAGTTGTCCAATACCGGATATGAAAGAATACTTTATCTAGTATCCATCCCCTTAATTTTTTTAATTTTTATTTTACAGCAACTGTGATATATTTCTTGTTTTCTAGTGTTTTATTCTTTACCACACATTTTTAACATCATGTAACTGTAGTATCCATCCCCTTAATTTCAAGTAGAAAGTTTCAAACAAAACTGAGAAATTGTTGGTGTTGTAATTGTTATATTTTCCTCCACAAAGTGCACTGTTATAAGGTATTGGGTGAATACTTCACGAGGTAGTACATCATGTCACTGTTTGTACATTTTATGGTTTTGGAAAGCAGAGTAGTTATCCTGAATCAGATGTAGTACATATTATATTATAACACTTCTACTTGAACGGATTCTAAAATGTGAACTACGGGGTGACAACTATTTCATTAATAACTTTATATTTGAAAAACTCTAACGAAATAAAAACAAATATAAAGGAAAAAAATTATAGTTTTTGCTTTGATATACCCATATGTTTTCTTCCTAGCTCGTTAAAACTTTGCCATGTAAAACTCTATGGGATAGACGAAGGGAAAAGAGGACAGATAATATAAAGCTCCCCTGAATTCAACGTATATCCTGAAGGCAGCGCATACTAGTCAAATGCACAAGCTCTTGAAATTTCTTGGGCCATAATGCCTTCTTGAGTAGGTTTGCTAAATTATCATATGATTGAACTTGTGTGACACTATTGTTCCTTCCTTTTCTAAATCATGAGTGGAAGAGAATTTAAGAGTGATATGCTTTGTTATGTCACCTTTCATATATCCTTCTTTATTTTGTGCAATGTAAGCAATATTATCTTCATGGATGATAGTTAACCTTCTTTTGTTTCTTTTATACCATTATCCTTGAGTATGTGATGGGTCAAAGATCTCAACCATACACATTTTTTACGGGCTTCATAGAGTGCTATTAATGGAGCTTGATTTGATGAATCACACTCAGAGTATGTTTTTTTGACTTCCAAGAGATTGTTATATTAAGCTAAACTGTTTGCAATTTTGCCTTGACTAAGTTTAATAATTAGCCTACATGAGCATATCCTACAAGGATATGATTTCTGTCTCTTGGATAGAATAATCTCGCATCCGTTGTGTCCCATATTTACTCCATTCCAATGCCTGTTTGTAGGTTCGAAGCTGTATCTTGCTAATAAATTGATCGAGAATGCAGTATCTAGTCTAGTATTGATGATCAAGTATTACATTAAGGATTTGATGGCACTTAGATATGGTACTTCGAGACCGAATACATTCTCGCCTTCCTCTCAAGGATGGAAATGGTCTTCATCGATTTTTAAAGCGACGAAAAACTATAGGTTAATTCAATTGGTGTGCTTTGTCGATGTACGACATTTTTAGCACTTTCTCGACATAATTGGAGTGGTGAACAAGGATCCTAATATCCTTTAGATGTTCAATTTGTAATTCGAGACTAAATTTGGTACTCATGAGATCTTTCATCATAAATTCCTTCAACATGCATTGAGCGGTCTCTTAGATTTCATCGGGTGTCCAATGATGTTCAAGTTATCAATATGCCGCAATTATAACAAATCCATGTTTGGTTTGTTTGATGAAGATGCATAGACAAAGTTGGTCGTTGTTATAGCCTCCATTCAGGAGGTATTCACTGAGACGATTATATCACATCCTTCCGAATTGTTTTGAACATACATAAAGTAATTTTTTGAATTTTATGGAATGTAGATTCTGGTATTTTGACCTTAATGCTTTAGGTAATGTAAGTCCTTGTTGGACTCTCACTTAAATATCAGTGTCACGTGACACATAGAGATATGTTGTCATGTCATCAATGAGGCATATTTGTAGTCATTTGCATGCAAATATACTTATAAGAAATCTTAGTGTCATAACATCTACCATTATTGGTAAGTACGTTTCCTCAAAGTCAATATCGGGTCTCTAAGAGAAACCTTGCATTACAAGCCTAGCCTTTTACAGTATGATCTCAATTTTCTCATTTCATTTCTGCACGAATACCCAACTGTATTGAAAGGTCCCAACTTCTAAGCACCAATATTAGGTTAATTGATTCAGGGGTAAGCAACGGAAGACCTAGCTTGATTAGTCGGTGCGTCACTACCGTACTTTCTATTCGAGAAAAATACAAGGGAAACATTCCTTTATGAAACTAAACATGTTATAATAGTTATATATAGTAAACCTAGAAACATATAGTTAACTTAAGTGTAACTAGAGTATCATAGTTTAGGGTTCATAAACTTAGATTACATAACTTTTATAGTTGTATAATTTAAAGTAAATATATTCCTCATTGCTATGATATTCCATCTTCCCCTACATACCTAAAACAAAAAGATGAACATCATGAGCTGAGGCTCAGTAACTGCAGGCGTGTTTTTATTGCCTACACGGGATGAACGCGTATTTGACTACCTCATTGTAAAGGATTTATTTTGAATTACATTTTGAATTGAAGAAGTCGCCAACAAGTCTTTAAAGGAAGACTCATAAACCTAATTGGATATTGAGAAATCGTAGGGACAACTTAGGGACTTATCCAATATGTATAGTTTCTCGTCATGACTCCATGAATGGTCATTGAACCAAAGATTGAGTTCGGGGATGAGGCTACGAATAAGATCAATAATCAAATTGGCCCATTAATGGCCTCTACTTAATATCGACTCATGTTAATATTTATACAATTAAATAACCAAATAATATGTTAATGTAATATAATAATTAATGTACGTTGGTTCATTAAACACGCAAAGAATAATTTTTGGTTACATGTTATTATGTAATAATTAGATTATTGGGGACCTAGTCCAATTGTCCAGATTATATAAATTTAGCATTGGAACATTTATTTAGGTTTTTTTATTAGCAAAGATAAGCATGTGCGGTGATGAAATCATTACAACATACAATCATGATATAAGAATATATAGAAAAGGAACAAAAAATATTAGACATAATGTACAAGAACGCACTAATTCCTTCAAGATCTACATTGTGACAATTAAACTGTTATTATAAAAGGAATTAAATTGTAATTGACCCTCAAGTTTTATACCTTTGTCGCATGTGCCTTGTATTACGGTATCCGGGATGAGAAATCTTGAAGCTTCAATGGATCTGAATGTAATTTGCATGTACTATAAATCGTGTTTTGTAACAATGCGTCCTTATACGAAAACACAATGAAGAGATAATCTAATAGTAGTAGCTAGACGATAGCGAAAATGTCGCAACGATGGATATGCCATTTTAAAGGTTAAATAAACAACGTTATCATCAAAGAAAATATTCCAAAAAAACAAAGAAATTCAAATTATCCAAAAAGAGGCGGGGAAACCTCTAACAATCTCATTAAAACATAAATAAAAGCTTTTATTTATAAGGCTATAAGACCTCATGACGTCTACTACGAGTCAAATACGGAGCACTTGTACGATTTTTAACCGGAACACTTGGTTTTTTTTTACTAGTGAAGTCTAACTCATAGTGACAACAGTAATCCACCAAAATAAAGATAAGACCATCTGATCTACTTAACCCTTATAAGGCTATAAGACCTCATGAGTCCATCACAAATCTCATCCACTAAAACAATCATTATAAACTTGAGAATCCTCCTATTCTCACTTTTCGAGCCCAAATATTGATCAACTTGGCTTTTAACTCCATCTGCAAAATTATATAAAACAATAAATAATCCATAATTAGTGAGGAGTAACTAGCAGTTATCACAGAACAAATAGAAAGGTTTACTTGGTGTCGAACTAGTTAGTAGACCAAGCTACACTTAGTGGAGTTTTCTTGGTGCTAGATGAATTGTGGAGAAAGGTTCAAAGTGGCTCATTGGTAATGGATAGGAGATAAATGATTGGTCAAAGCCCATGGATCCCCAGAGCAAGAATCTTTAAAGTTATAACCCCTCGAGGGGACCATGATTAAGACCTGACAATTAGCCACTTTATTGATGTAGAGAGCAGATCTTGGAAATTGAACGAGACTTAGTCGAGAACGTGTTTTTCCATGTTGATGTTGAAGTTATCATGAGAATTCCCCCAGGAGTTAGTGATCATCATCACATGCTCATTTGGCATTATACCTTAGATTGAAAGTTTAGTGTGAAGTTAGCTTACCATTTGGTAGTGAAGTTACGTAAAAAGATGAGTGAAGGGGGCCCATCAATGATAAATAACATTATTTGATAGAGACTATGAAAATTAGATATACCACCTTGAATGAAAATGTTTTATGGCGGATTTAATGGTCTTCCTACTCTGTTAGAATTTGAATATTAGAATACCGAGAGCTAGAAAGAGTGCATAGGGTGCGGTGGTGAAAAAGAGACAACCTTATACGCTCTTATGGAGGGTCCTATGGCAGAAGAGATAGTGGCTAAGAGCAGGATGGAGCAACTAATGACAAAGGATCAATTTTGTTGCATTTAAGACTGGTTGGGATGGTTGTTCAAGACTTATCTAAATGAAGGCCTATGCAAGTACATGACAATTTTATGGGCTGTGTGGAAGGTTAGAAATAAAAGGATGTTTAGCGTGGTATAGGGAAAGTGGGTTAACTCAGGGGTAAGAGTTATTGCTTTCATGAAGGAGTTTCATGCTGCCAATGTAACATCCCTAGGTGTTGGGGAGCCCACTAGTAGATATTGTCCTCTTTAGAATTTAGCACGCAAGGATTTGTTTTGGATAGAACCGAAGTCCTACCCAAAAGACCTCTACTAGGTTGAGGTGTCCACCTCTATATAAAAAAGATTTAATTCTCCTCAACTTCCGATTTGGGATAAAAAAACTGCTGCAGGTCTGCGATATTTTTAGTTGTATTTTGATTTTGGACCAGATCAGTAAATATTTTGGATCTGCTGGGAGCTCACCCGATGCGGACCGAAATTGAATCAGTAAGCCTGATTGTAATCACATCGGATGAGCTTTTTTCACTAGTAATTACGGTCCTGTAACAAAGCAAAACCTTGTGGGCTAGGGACCACAGAGGACAATATCTAGTAGTAGGCCCATGAGGTGTTACAAATGATACTACAACCAGGGTCCATTTCGATGTTCAATACTGCCTACGGGGTTGCAAGCTATTGAAAGGAGAGGAGAATGTGCCTAAGATCTTGTTTATCCTATATCAGAAGATAATGAGAACGAAACTTTCTTTATATAGAGGTGACACCTCAACCTAGTAGAGGCCTTTTGGGTAGGAATTCGTGTAATCCTCCGTAATTTTATGAATTTTATAAATATATTAAAAGTATATCTATATACGATTTCAATATTTTATGAGTCGAATTATTTTAATGTTTGACTATTTTGAGGAGTTAAACGTGTTTTATGGTTTTTATTTCTTAAATTAATTAAATGTTTCATTAAGTGGAACTTTAATTATTTAAAGAGTAGTATTTAAAGTATATTTAATTATTAAATTAAGCTTATTATGGGTTGAGAAGCCCAGTTTGTCGCCTTTTGAGCCCATTTGAAAGCCCAAAGGAGTAATTGTTTTCCTAATAAAACGAGGAAAAGAATGAAAAGAAAAATGGAGAAAAAGAGTGAAATACCGAAATCGCGAGTGAAATATGGCAGCAAAATTGCGAAACTTGTAGATGCCATAACTGATATAATAATAATCGGAATTGAGTGATTCTTGAGCCTAAGTTCAATAACTTTTCGAGATCTACAATTTCCCAGAAGAAAATTTTGGATACAAATAGATGGAACTATGAGAAATCTGGACAATCAGATTCGGGTGAGAGAAAAAAATAAGAGCGAGAAACAAAGCAAAAGTCAAGTGAAGCAAAGATGGAAAAATCGAGTGAAGTGAGGGAAAGAGGAAAGAAGAATTAGCGAAAAACAAAAGCCAAATCTGAAAATATGGATCATGGGGATGTTTAATGAAGTATTTATAGGTTCTTTTTCCCTAATTGAGTACATAAGAATAGGAGTCTTATTAGGAAAAGAATTACTCCTTTGTGCTTTCAAATGGGCTCGATCAAAAGGCTACAAATTGGGCTCCTCAACCCATAAGCTTAATTTAATAAAAAAGGAGTGTCTGCATTATTTATATTGCCTTTAAAGTTTTACTTGTTGCATTGTGAGAATGAGTAGTATAGGAAGGGCATATAGGATAGAAATATTATATGCCTGCGTTGAATAGTTAGTTCAGAATGCTATTATTTTTCTTCCCTGCTAACTATTCATGATTATTTTTTCTTCCTTGTTAACGGTTAATATTTTTCTTCCCAGCTAAGCATTACATTCTTGTACTTATGATGTTAATGACAACCTTTTTTTTTTTTATTATTGCACTAGTAGAATAAATGCTATTTGTTGCGGTGATATTGCTACGATTTTACTTATACGCAACAATATTACACGCAAAAAGAAAAGAAAAATTGAAAATAACAATATTGTTGCGGTTCCCGTCCAAAACCGCAACAATATTGTTCAATGGATACATTTTGAAAAAAATGTGGGGCTTGGAGAGACTAATATTGCTGCGGTTTTGGGCGGGAAACCGCAGCAATATAATAAAAAATATGTTTAAAATATATTGCCGCGGTTTCCCGCCCAAAACCGCATCAATATTGTCTGCTCTAAAAAGAAAAAGGACGCGGCCCAATTAGGGTTAATTTCTTCTTCCTTTACAACTCCTCCAGTCGTTTTTTCTAAACCTTCTCTCCTCACTCTCTCTCCTCTCTCTCCCCCTCTCTCTCCTCACTCTCTCATTTCCTCCGTCGTGCTTTAACAATCAGATGTGACCTCTCTCCTCTTCTTTGTCGTTCGTCCTCCTTCATCGTTCGTCATTTTTCGTTCTTCGTCGTCATAACTGGTTCGTTCGTTTTGTAAGAAATCTCCCTCTCCTCTTCCTTTTCATCCGTTTGTAGTCGACCAGCGGCTATTCGTTCGTGAGTCGAAATCCTAGATCGTGTTGTCATATCTGGTTCGTACAACAATGGAAGAACAGCGAACGAAGAAAACGACGAAACCAGTCGTTCGTCGTTCGTCATATGCGTTCGTTCGTGAATTTGGAATTTTCAGATCTGGTTCTCAAGGTTGAGATGTGAGCCACGATTTTTCAGATTTGGTTCATTCGA
Source organism: Beta vulgaris subsp. vulgaris (assembly GCF_026745355.1). Classification (NCBI taxonomy): domain Eukaryota; kingdom Viridiplantae; phylum Streptophyta; class Magnoliopsida; order Caryophyllales; family Amaranthaceae; genus Beta; species Beta vulgaris. The sequence goes on along the minus strand of NC_079209.1, from coordinate 45,486,807 downwards.
GCTCGACTCTGGATTTTGGGTTGGTTGCTAAGATGATATCTGTGTTCTGAGCGTGAAAATGGTTTTGAAAGGCAATGATATTGTGCAGGAAAATTGAGGGGTACCAAAATCCTTGGTATAAGTAAAGAGGATTGCGTGGATGGTTTGTGCTTCTTGGAAGAGTGGACTCTAGTTTTCTGATTTCAGAGTCTTCTTCATTGTTTTCTACATCTTTATTAGTTACACCCATTGATGGAGTTCGGGTGATTTTTGGGAATTCTTCCATCTTACATGGGGATAAACTAATAATTATTCCTTATAATGTAGCTGGATGTGATTATTTTCTACTAGAAAGTCATAATTTTTTTTTCATGTAATTTTTATTTTTGCCAGATTTGTATTTTTTTTGTGTATTTTTTTTTGTAATTCGTCTTTTATTTCTGTTTTGTTAATTTTCTGGTAATTTCACCAGATCTAGATTTTTTTAGTTACTTCATATTCTTTCTTTTTGTCAACTTTGTTGTTGATTATCAGATTATGTGAATTAGGTGATAGTGGATGGATTAATTGCCTGATTTTAATTCAAATTTGATAGCAAAATGCCAAAAAAAAAAAAAAATTTTGTTACCAAGACCTATTGCTGCGGTTTTGGCCCAAAACCGCAGCAATACTCTCTGTTAATTATATAATACATAAAAATATTGCTGCGGTTTGGCCTAAAAACCGCAGCAATATTTGTAGATATTGTTGCGGTTTAAAACCACAACAATATAATTAATACCTATTGCTGTCCCCTTTTTTTGATGCGCGCCCAAAACCGCAGCAATATGGCACTTTTTAACCGCAGCAAATAGCATTTATTCTACTAGTATTGGGAATTGCGTTCAGGGAGAGTACTAAGTATATTAATTGATATAGGTTTATTTGTTGTAGATCCCTAATCATGTCTGCGAGACAAATTAATAGAGTTATCCGGCAATTTAATAGAGTTGCCAGGCAAGTAGTAGAGTAGGAAGCCATCATATTCATAATATAATAAGTGATGATGAGAATGTTGGATGTCATGAGTCTGGAAGTGATAGCTACACTAGTCTAGAGATCATTATGCATTATCTGTTTAAAGTAGACATCCTTGTTAGTGATATAAGAAGTAATTCAAGAGTTTGATCATATTAAAGCGCAAACCTGAAATGACATCTACAATGTTACTTGAAGACCTTATCTGAGCAATGTGAGTGATTTAAAGGTGGATGTAAATGGACATCAACCCAAAAGGATTCGAAGATCTACCAGATCTAGGAATTCAGATTATTATTATTCTATTGAAGACTCTGGAGACTTTGAAGATGGAATGTTTACTCCATAAAAGTATAAAGGAAATAAGGATAGGAATGATAATGTAACTCCATAGAGTATTTGTTTATGCTTTAAGATTAGTTGTTTGAAAGTAGTCAAGCTACAATGGTTTAAATTTCCTCCTTTAGCATCTTTATATTGTTGAGGAATAAGTTGGTTATTTGGATTGGAAAAATATTATTGTTATCATTTGAGGAATGAAAGTTATTATTCAGGTATTTGAGTGAGAATATATTTTAGTACGCGAAAAAGGAAGTATTTTCTTTATTTATTGTAATTGATTTCATTTAATCCTTATGTGATTATTAATGTGAATATATGATTGTTATGGTTCATAATGTGTGAACTTAGTATTATAGTAACTTCATGAGAAATTGTTTGTTGATGCGATCTTTAGGGTCAATTCAAATGTTGTCTTCGTAGAGTTACGTTAAATTTCAGTTGCGAAGTAGAATGTCAAACAACAATGATGCCTTAGCTTCTACTATTCACCTATTAGCAGAGAATCTGACTCAGGAAAGAGCCGAGCGTCCCGATTCTACTGGGACATGTTTGAGAGACTAGTCAAGGTTAAACCACAGTACTTTAACGGGTAAACTAATCCTACGTTCTTAAAGAGTTGGATTAGGGACTTTGAAAAGATTTTCGGGGCTGTGAACTGTCCTGAGGGTATGAAGTAGGTCAAGTTGTACTGTATCTGAAAGATGAGACTGGCTTACGGTGGAAAGAGTGTAACACCCCCAAAATCCATACACGTCTAATGCTACGTCGCATCGACTTTGGGAGTGTTACCGCCGCGATGGAACGCAAGGCATAATTAGAAATACGGTAACTCAAATTCATTGTCTCAAAACCAAAATTGCAGCGGAATAGAAAATGTAAATACAACTCGGGAGTCATAGTTGACCCTCTTTATTCAAACTCAAACCATGTAACAATGTTCTATAAAATTCAGTAATACTTAAACCAAAAGTTTAACTTCAAACTACAGACTAGCCCCCTTATGCTTGATATCATGCAGCAGCACCAGCTCACCTAGTTTGCTCCCCATTGAAGTGTCAATGGTTCATCACAGGACAACAAACACATAATAACACACAGAGTCAGCTATGCTGAGTACGTAATGAACCATTGAAACTATATGACATAAATGATGCATACATTACAACTGCTATATGAACCTACGTTATCTCACATCCTTTAATCTTTTCATTATTTGGCATCGAACGGGCACCGTCATCTTACTAGAATCATACGGGCTACTGAATCCTTAATAGACAACTTGGTCTATTAGATGAAATGCAAATACGGTTTTGTTCCGTCTCACACCCATCACCTTAGTATGCATACCCCAAGATCAAACGGAACCTTCCGCCTACTTGAGTTATCAAAATATAAGGACACTACTGTCGTCACAGTAGGCCTGCGTAGGAGTGTAGGACAAGTCCCACACTCCCCCCATTGTTCTATACTTGTAGGGAATCCAACTACAAGTATCGCCATAATCTTCTTTTACTACCAACCATTCTTTTATAACTTTAAGGAGTCATTTACATGCTCTCTTAATTACCAAACTCAATCTTATCTCTGGTAACACTCTTGTTACCCTATAGATTAGATTAATGATGCTGATGTTACACTACGATAGAACTTCGCATTTCAATGCAACATATTTCAATGCATCATATTGATTTCACGTTATAAACGTCTAACCAAACAATCACAATCAAATGTTCCCTATCATGGTACTAGGTTCCAATAACATGAACTGCAACCTAATCATGATACTAAGCTTTGAAAGTAAACTGGTACGCGTACGTACCTTGTAGCGGAGAATTTTCGCTGACTTAATAGAACGAGCCGCTTATGAAATTGGGACCTAAATCGTTAAAACAAAGCTTTAGTGTTACGTCCTTGATAACACTATCAACTACTACGTACTAAGACCATAACGATCTAACGATTCGAATTAAACAATATTAAAACCTTATTCCAGAACTTTCGTTATAATTCTAATCTAGTGAATTTAACGTCTTTTAGAAGTCAGCGTTAGTGAGTAACTAAGTTAGTTAGTAACATTAGTCCACTATTTTACCAATCCAAAAAGGTCATAAGTCCAATCTGTCTTATGTCCAGAAGTTAAGTCATATGTCCAAAAGTAAGTCATATGTCCAAAAGTAAGTCATATGTCCAAAAGGTAAGTTCCATGTCCAAAAGGTAAGTCATAAGTCCCAAAGTCAGGTTCCGTGGAACAAGTCACCCATGAAACGATAATAATTGTAACTAATAATAATACACAGTCTCCTACTTTTATCTTATTCCAATTACAAACCTAACCATAGTTTTAACTTAACAACAGAATAATAACTTAACTAGTTAAACAAACTACTAATTTACTAACCATTCCAATTACTAATTATTAATTACAAACCTTACGTACTTATGAAAACTGTAAATATAAACCTAACAAATAAATTGTCATACTAAGTTAAAGTACAAAGATTATACCACTGACTTTCGCCGGCACAAGAATTCCGACGACGGCGCACACTTTCCTTCTCCTACGTTCGGCCACGACACTCGACCGACGCTCGTACCACCTTCGCGCACACACGACGAACACCTTCGTACCCCTCTTCGTTTCGTCGCCCAAACCCCTTACGCAACCAGATCTGTCGCGCAACCGCACTCGCACGACGCGGACCACTCGAACACCCTCGAACTCCTTTTTCGCACACTCGAACCACACACACGCCGCACGAAACCCGCGAACGAAAACCTCGACACACCCGCACGAAAACTTCGACTCTTCGCACCAAACCCTCGCCTGAATTCGCACCAAAACTCGACCAACCTTCGACGAACTCGCCCAATATCTCGGCCCTCCTCGCTTGCGCACCCTCCGCGCGCTCGAACCACGATCCCCTTCGCACCCCTCGACGATTTCCGAGAAAGAACACGGCGAGGGAGACGAAGAAAATGAGGAGAACAGCGAGAGAGGGAAGAATCTGAGGGAGAGAGAGATCCGAGAGAGAGAGAAAGAAAATTCTGAGAGAGAGAAGGATGAAATCGGCTGAGAGATGGGAGAGGGAAGAGAAAGTCGGCTGAGGAGAGAGGAGAAGAAGGTTTAGGGTTTTCTGAAATTCCCTCTCCTTTTCTTTTTATACTCCCTTCAAAAGTGAATCCTAGGTCAAGTGAAGATTAGGTTACTCTTTTAAACTCGAAAATTCCTAACAAATTCCTATTAATTTGTAAATAATTAAAATATTTTTTATTAATTCTTTATATTTTCTTAATTAGTACGAAATTATACTAAAAATACGGAGTATTACAGGCTTCCCCCCTTAAAAGAAGTTTCGTCCCGAAACTTTGAGGTAGCCCGTCTTAACGACGATCTTTTGCACTTCTAAGTCCCAAATTTCACAAGCGTTTTCTAACGTTCACACAATAGATAAGCAGTTTTCACACATAACTAGCATATAACTAACATAATTAACATAACTATCATAATTAACATACTTTAGGGTGAAAGCGCGAAATTCTATCGCATTCTTCCCCCCTTAAAAGAAAAGTTACGTCCCCGTAACTCACGTACCTCTTGGAAAAGCTCAGGGTACTTCAGACGCATTGCATCTTCGGCTTCCCATGTGGCTTCCTCGGTAGTTTGATTTCTCCACAACACTTTGACAATTCTGACGTCCTTATTCCTCGTACTCGCACTTTGCGGTCTAGGATCTGGACAGGTTTCTCCTCATAGGACAAGTTTCGTCTATCTCTACGTTTTCAGGTTCAAGGACATGTGACGCATCAGGTACGTATCTCCGGAGTTGGGATACGTGAAACACGTTATGGACCCTTTCTAAGTCGTTGGGTAAATCCAGGCGATAAGCAACTTTCCCTACCCTCGCCAGTATCTCATAGGGTCCTATGAACTTAGGGCTTAGCTTCCCCTTTTTCCCGAATCGCATCACTCCTTTCATTGGGACACCTTAAGCAACACTTTTTCCCCAACTTCGAAATTTTCATCCCTTCGCTTCTGGTCCGCATAGGATTTTTGCCTGTCCTGTGCAGCCTTAATCTTTTCTTGAATGACTCGCACTTGATCCATCGTCTCTTGAATCATTCAGGTCCTAACACTACAGTCTCACTGATGTCGTTCCAACACAAAGGGCTACGACACTTTCTCCCGTACAATGCTTCAAATGGTGCCATCTTAATACTAGCATGGTAGCTGTTGTTGTATGAGAATTCTATGAGGTCCAAATGGTCTTCCCATGACCCTTGGTATTCTAAAGCACATGCTCGCAACATGTCCTCTAAGGTCTGAATAGTTCGTTCGGTTTGACCATCGGTAGCTGGGTGAAAGGTTGTACTCATTAATAGCTCACTACCAAATGCTTCCTGGACCTTTTTCCAGAAATTCGACAGGAATCGAGAGTCTCGATCTGATACTATACTTGTGGGTACTCCATGCAATCGAATGACATTTTTCACATAAGCCTTGGCTAAGGCTTCCATACTCCACGTATCTTTCATAGGTATGAACCTTGCTGTCTTGGTTAGTCTATCCACTATCACCCAAATGGTATTATTGCCTCCCCGACTCCTAGGTAAGGCGACAACGAAGTCCATGGATATCGAGTCCCATTTCCATGTCGGAATGTCTAAGGGTTGAATCTTTCCCTGAGGTCTCTTGTGTTCACTTTTGACTTTCTGGCATGTTAAGCATTTGGAAACAAACTCAGCTACTGCTCTCTTCATACCAGGCCACCAAAACATCTTCTTGAGGTCCTTATACAACTTATCTCCCCCTGGGTGGACAGAATACGTCGTGTTATGACCCTCGCTATTATCTTTTGTTTCAGCTCTTCACACTTTTGTGGCACGCACCACCTACCCTTATATCGTATGCTTCCATCCTCATGGATCGCAAACCCCTCTGCTTTGCCCTCCTTAAGCTTTGCCTTGACTCGCTCAAGTTTCACATCCCCAGGTTGACTCGCCCTTATCTCTTCTAGGAAGTTAGGTTCGATGGTTAGGGCACTCAGCAATCTTTCTACCTCCCCTTCATGAACAACTTCTATCTGAAGTCTAGAGAATTCCTCACAAAGTTTGTCGGCAACGACTAATGTATTCAGGCTATGGCTAGACTTGCGACTTAACGCATCAGCAACAACGTTGGCTTTACCCTCATGGTATTGGATGTCTAAGTCATAGTCCTTGATGAGCTCTAACCATCTGCGCTGCCTCATGTTGAGGTCTTTCTGGGTGAAGATATATTTAAGGCTTTTGTGATCGGTGAAGATACGGCAGGTTACCCCATAGAGGTAGTGTCTCCAGATTTTGAGTGCAAATACTATGGCGGCCAATTCTAGGTCATGTGTTGGGTAATTGACTTCATATGGCTTCAACTGTCGGGACGCATAAGCTATAACTTTCCCGTTTTGCATCAGAACACAACCCAACCCATTTTTGGATGCATCACTATACACATCATATCCTTCGTTCCGCTTAGGCAAGGTTAGGACAGGGGCTGAGGTTAACCTCTCTTTGAGGTTTGGAAGGCCTTCTCACTGTCCTCATTCCAGGTAAACCTACAATCCTTCTTCATCAGGTTTGTCATAGGTTTTGCTATTTTGGAGAAGTCTTTCACAAATCCCTATAGTAACCGGCTAAACCCAAGAAACTTCTTATATCCGTGACATTCTTTGGGTAGGCCATTCACTCACGGCTTTGATCTTCGCAGGATCACTGATACACCCTCCTTAGAGATAAAATGACCCAAAAATGACACCCTTTCCAACCAAAATTCACATTTCGAAAACTTTGCATATAGTTGGTTGTCCCTAAGTGTCTGCAAAATGACTCTCAAATGATCCTCATGTTCCTCCTTGTTCTTAGAATAGATCAGGATATCGTCTATGAAACCACGACGAATTTGTCTAGGTAGGGTCGGAAAATTCTATTCATAAGGTCCATGAAAACTGCAGGTGCATTGGTTAACCCAAAAGGCATAACCGTAAACTCATAGTGGCCATATCTGGTTCGAAAGGCAGTCTTAGGTATATCATGATCAACAATCCTCAACTGATGGTAACCAGACCTTAAGTCATTTTGGAGAACATCCCCGCACCCTGAAGTTGGTCGAACAAATCATCAATCCTAGGTAATGGATACTTGTTTTTCACAGTGACATTGTTCAACTCCCGGTAGTCTATACATAACCTCAAGCTACCATCCTTCTTTTTCACAAATAAGACGGGTGCTCCCCATGGCGACATGCTAGGTCTAATATACCCTTTGTCTAGTAGTTCCTCTAACTGGTTCTTTAACTCATTCATTTCTGCCGGAGCCATCCGATATGGGGCTTTCGAAATGGGTCCAGTCCCAGGTACTAGGTCAACGGTGAACTCTACATCTCTCCTTGGAGGCATACCAGGTATTTCCTCAGGAAAGACATCCTGGAATTCTCGGACTATGGGCACATCTTCAGGCCTTAACGGATCATCCTCAACTCTTCTCACTGAACACATAAATAGGGGCCAACCCTTGTCTACGTAGTTCTTAAGTTGTAACGCATTGATAACTTTAATTCCTGGTTCTCGAGGTATCCTCCTATATGACACTTTTTCCCGAAGGGTCCTTTAGTTCCACTTTCTGCGCATCGCAATCTATCTTACCATGTACTTCCCAAGCCAATCCATCCCCAGAATGATATCTAGGTTCGATAAGTTAAACTCTATCAGATCAGAGGGAAAGTATCCCTCACCTATCTTTAATGGCACTTTTAGGAATCTTTTAGAACAGTTAACAGTTTCCCCAGATGGAATGACTATAGGCATAGAAATCGACTCAGACTCGACCAATGTAAATTTCTAACAGTTGCATGGGCAATAAATGACAAGGATGCTCCAGAATCAAATAAAACTTTAACAGGAGTGGAGTTGATAGAAAATGTACCCGTGACAACATCTCTACGAGCCTCTTCTTCTTAGCCGTCATCATGTACAGCTTCCCTTTGCCCTTATCTTGGGAACTAGTTGCATTGTTCACATTAGAGACTTGGTTGCTGGTGTTGGTGCGGGCTTGGAATAGTTAGAATTCCCATTGTAATTACTTCCCCCGTTACCATTCCTCTTCCATTTCCGTTTCGGGGCTTGTCCCCATATTCCCCTTCCTTTGGCCATTGGGGTTTAGCTTGTTTTCGAATAGCATTCATAGGCTCTATGCCCATCTTCCCACATTCCGGCATTCAACCTTGTTACCCTCACATCCTTACCAGGATGGTTGTTAGGGCACTTTCTACACCGATATACACGCTCAGGTCTGCGGTTATTGTGTTGTTTTGTTGCGGTTGTTGTTGTTGTTGGATTAGGGTTATTATTGGGTCCCTTACCAAAATTTCTCTGAGGGTTTTGATTGTTTCTGGTTCCCGTTGTGCTTTTTCTCAAACTTTGGCCCTCAGGGTTTGGGTTATCCTTACGTTTCTCGCCAAGCTTACCCCCTTCCTCCCTCTTCCTGATAGCATAAAGGTGGGCAGCTTTGCCAAACACATGGTCCAGAGAGGTGAATGTATCTCCCCCCAGTCTACCCTGCAGGTCAAGGGTAAGTCCCAATTCAAAACGTGAGGCTTTAGCCTCCTCAGTAGGGGCAATTTCGGGGCAAACCTCATTACGTTCAATGAATTTTCGGTAATTCCTCACAGACATGGTCCCTTGCTCCAGCATCATAAACTCCTGGGCTTTTTGTTTCTTAAGATATGGAGGGTAGTACTTGTCTCTTAGGGCCTTTTTGAAAGTCTCCCACCCGAAACCCGGTTGACTTAGAAGGTTGTCCTTAGCCTGGGTCCACCAGAAATGGGCATCCCCCTGCAGATAGTAGCTAGCTAAGGGCACGTTTTCTCGTCAGGACAGGATAGGGTGAAGAAAAGTTTATCAAATTCCCCAACCCAGTTCTCCAACTCTTCAGGTCCCCCTTTTCCATTTAGTACAGGTGGGTTCCTACGGGCCACTTTTTCAGATAGGTCCCCATCCCGGTTGTGACCTTGGGCTAAGTTGGCAGTAATCTGTACTAGGTCACGTATCGATTGCTCGATAAGAGAGGTTTCAGGGGCGCCTCCCGATCGAACCATTCTGCGCTGAAATTAACATAGTAGCTATTTCAGTGACTTACACATAATTTTTGTTTTAACTTATTCAACGAATACACATTTAACATATAAACATATATTGCGAACACCTTTAAGTCTCATCGGCTAATAACTCATCCTCAAATGGCTGGTATCTTGACCTCTTTGCCACAGGTGCTGATGGCGGTTCAGGTATGACCCCTGGGTTCTCAGAATTCCCATCTATGGCCCTATTGCTCGAACTTTCCCCTTCAGATGAAGTAGAAGGGTTTTGACCCCTGGTTTCACGAACCCTCCACTCATTCTCGCAGTATTTAAGGTCAGTGAGGAAGTGGTTTTCGGAAGGAAGGTTCTGGTATCCGTAGGTATGCTTATTCCTATTGAAATACCCCTCTGTAGTCCACATATCCCCATACCTACGATGAACAAATCTATATGGCTCTATGTCTAATACATAATGAAGCATGAAGTGTATCCTAGAGCCTTCAGATCGTAACCACTGCTCCCCTTGCATAATTCTGTAATCCATAGCAGACTTCATTTTAACGAACCACATATCCCAGTCCTCCCCTACTTGTTTCATCAAATAGTCCTTACAACCTATGTCATGAACCATCTGCGAAAGTAAAAACAAAATAGAATAGTCTAAGTTTTTGTAAAGAGGTAAATGCTCATTTTAACTTTGAAATCCACAAGTGAAATCAAGCTCATTTCGATCAATAAAATAGTTTTATACTAAAATAAGTTTTGAGTCTAATATCAATTTAGACCTATCCTTGTACACTTTTTAATCTAGTCACATTTAAAGATTTCGAGAATCTTTCACCATTTCAATTACACAGAGAGCACATACAAGTTCGACATACGAACAAAATTGCAATGATAACATTCCTATGACTTAATGCACATGACATGATCTATCTGCTCCTAGCCCATACTACCCGTTTTGAAATCGTTTCGAAAACGTCTTTGAAAATAGGAGCTTCTGGCTCTGATACCAGTTTTGTAACACCCCAAAATCCATACACGTCTAATGCTACGTCGCATCGACTTTGGGAGTGTTACCGCCGCGATGGAACGCAAGGCATAATTAGAAATACGGTAACTCAAATTCATTGTCTCAAAACCAAATTGCAGCGGAATAGAAAATGTAAATACAACTCGGGAATCATAGTTGACCCCTCTTTATTCAAACTCAAACCATGTAACAATGTTCTATAAAATTCAGTAATACTTAAACCAAAAGTTTAACTTCAAACTACAGACTAGCCCCCTTATGCTTGATATCATGCAGCAGCACCAGCTCACCTAGTTTGCTCCCCATTGAAGTGTCAATGGTTCATCACAGGACAACAAACACATAATAACACACAGAGTCAGCTATGCTGAGTACGTAATGAACCATTGAAACTATATGAACATAAATGATGCATACATTACAACTGCTATATGAACCTACGTTATCTCACATCCTTTAATCTTTCATTATTTGGCATCGAACGGGCACCGTCATCTTACTAGAATCATACGGGCTACTGAATCCTTAATAGACAACTTGGTCTATTAGATGAAATGCAAATACGGTTTTGTTCCGTCTCACACCCATCACCTTAGTATGCATACCTCCAAGATCGAACGGAACCTTCCGCCTACTTGAGTTATCAAAATATAAGGACACTACTGTCGTCACAGTAGGCCTGCGTAGGAGTGTGGGACAAGTCCCACACTCCCCCCATTGTTCTATACTTGTAGGGAATCCAACTACAAGTATCGCCATAATCTTCTGTTACTACCAACCATTCTTTTATAACTTTAAGGAGTCATTTACATGCTCTCTTAATTACCAAACTCAATCTTATCTCTGGTAACACTCTTGTTACCCTATAGATCAGATTAATGATGCTGATGTTACACTACGATAGAACTTCGCATTTCAATGCAACATATTTCAATGCATCATATTGATTTCACGTTATAAACGTCTAACCAAACAATCACAATCAAATGTTCCCTATCATGGTACTAGGTTCCAATAACATGAACTGCAACCTAATCATGATACTAAGCTTTGAAAGTAAACTGGTACGCGTACGTACCTTGTAGCGGAGAATTTTCGCTGACTTAATAGAACGAGCCGCTTATGAAATTGGGACCTAAATCGTTAAAACAAATTTTTAGTGTTACGTCCTTGATAACACTATCAACTACTACGTACTAAGACCATAACGATCTAACGATTCGAATTAAACAATAGTTAAAACCTTATTCCAGAACTTTCGTTATAATTCTAATCTAGTGAATTTAACGTCTTTTAGAAGTCAGCGTTAGTGAGTAACTAAGTTAGTTAGTAACATTAGTCCACTATTTTACCAATCCAAAAAGGTCATAAGTCCAATCTGTCTTATGTCCAGAAGTTAAGTCATATGTCCAAAAGTAAGTCATATGTCCAAAAGTAAGTCATATGTCCAAAAGGTAAGTTCCATGTCCAAAAGGTAAGTCATAAGTCCCAAAGTCAGGTTCCGTGGAACAAGTCACCCATGAAACGATAATAATTGTAACTAATAATAATACACACGTCTCCTACTTTTATCTTATTCCAATTACAAACCTAACCATAGTTTTAACTTAACAACAGAATAATAACTTAACTAGTTAAACAAACTACTAATTTACTAACCATTCCAATTACTAATTATTAATTACAAACCTTACGTACTTATGAAAATTGTAAATATAAACCTAACAAATAAACTGTCATACTAAGTTAAAGTACAAAGATTATACCACTGACTTTCGCCGGCACAAGAATTCCGGCGACGGCGCACACTTTCCTTCTCCTACGTGCGGCCACGACACTCGACCGGCGCTCGTACCACCTTCGCGCACACACGACAAACACCTTCGCACCCCTCTTCGTTTCGTCGCCCAAACCCCTTACGCAACCAGATCTGTCGCGCAACCGCACTCGCACGACGCGGACCACTCGAACACCCTCGAACTCCTTTTTCGCACACTCGAACCACACACACGCCGCACGAAACCCGCGAACGAAAACCTCGACACACCCGCACGAAAACTTCGACTCTTCGCACCAAACCCTCGCCTGAATTCGCACCAAAACTCGACCAACCTTCGACGAACTCGCCCAATATCTCGGCCCTCCTCGCTTGCGCACCCTCCGCGCGCTCGAACCACGATCCCCTTCGCACCCCTCGACGATTTCCGAGAAAGAACACGGCGAGGGAGACGAAGAAAATGAGGAGAACATCGAGAGAGGGAAGAATCTGAGGGAGAGAGAGATCCGAGAGAGAGAGAAAGAAAATTCTGAGAGAGAGAAGGCTGAAATCGGCTGAGAGAGGGAGAGGGAAGAGAAAAGTCGGCTGAGGAGAGGGAGAAGCAAGGGTTTAGGGTTTTCTGAAATTCCCTCTCATTTTCTTTTTATACTCCCTTCAAAAAGTTGTAACTCTAGGTCAAGTGAAGATTAGGTTACTCTTTTGAAACTCTGAAAATTCCTAACAAATTCCTATTAATTTGTAAATAAGTTAAAATATATTTTTTTATTAATTCTTTATATTTTCTTAATTAGTACGAAATTACTACTAAAAATACGGAGTATTACAAAGAGAATGAGACTAGATTTAGTATTATGAAAGAGTTTAATTGGGAATCCTTTATTGCTGCTTTAAGAGAAAAGTTTTACCCTAGTTTTATGAGAAAGTTGAAGGTCCAAGAGTTTATCAACCTTAGGATGGGGAGCATGACTATCTCTAAACATTATATCAAGTTCATAGCATTGTCTAGATTTGCACTTCAGGTAATAGCCACTAAGAAGTTAAAGGCTCAGTGATTTGAGCAAGGTTTGACTGAGGAAATTCAATTGGGGTTAGTAGATTTCAAAGTAATTGATTTGTCTATCAGTATTCCTACTAGGGAGATCATAAGTTGTACCGAGTTGTTTAGAAATTTGCCTTTGAAGATAGAAGACTGAGTCTTTCTATCTGACTTAATAGAATTTAATTTGGAAGACCTAGATGTGATTCTTGGGATGAACTGGTTAAGTCTTTACAAGACTAATGTCAACAGTGAAATTCAGAAGGTAGTGTCAAGAAACCCTTTAGGAAAATTGACCTCCTATAGACGTTTTGGGAACCCCAAGAAGTTTGGAGTTATCTCTGTTATGCAAGTGCGAAATTTTATGAAAAAGGGGTGAGAGTTATTCTTCTGTAGTGTGCAGGATGTGAGTAAGGAAGTTGAAGTGAAGCTTGAGGACAAGAGCCGTTGAGTTCACCATACACTACAAGAATCCGCCTATTTAACGACCGTAAAAAGTAGTCGGTAATAGATGCAAAGCGGTCGGCATCATAATTAGCGACCGTTTAATGGTTGGTAAAGGGCAGTCGGTAAACTGCTGGACGGTAATTCGGAAATACCGACCGTTCAACGGTAGGTAAAATTACCTACCGACTTAGCAGTAGGTAAAATTGAAATTACCGACCGCTAGGCGGTAGGTAATTTTTCTAACAAATTTTTTAAAAAATTGAAACCGGGAAATGGAATTACCCATCACTGATTTCGATTTTCAAATCTTGATACTTAAATTTTAATCGAACGCACGTTACAGATGTTATCAGTTTATCTTAAGTATCCAACATCCAAAAAAAAAAGATTATTCAGAATCGTTCATGACTTAACAACATTACACCAACAAACGGAAAATAGATGAAAGCAACAAATATAAGTAGATTAATGTAAAGTTCATGTACATTAGGTATTTTCAGTATAACAAATATAACGTAGATCTATAGTTATTATATCCTAAAAACTAATTACAAGTGATGAGAAATGTAAAAAATCAAGCAAAAAATAGATGAATGGACAATTACAAGTTTCAAATCACTTAGATCTGACGAAAGAAGAATCAGACTACTCCTAAAATCTAGATCTAAACCTAAACCCTAAAACCGCATACAAAAACCTTGTTTTTTTGTCGCCGACAACACGAATCTTATTGATGCTTCATCATACAACATCAAGCATGCCGGATTTCATTAGCGTACCCACTTCATTTTTGGTTCTTCAATTTCGTCTTCCAAATCATTTCTTCTGGGTTTATGATGGTGAGAATAGAGTTATTAGAGTTATTGAAAAGATAAAGAACATAAATGTGATGAAGTGAGAAAAAATAAAGAAAGAGAAAACCAAGATGAGAGCAAAAGAGAGATGAGACTGAGAAAACACCATAAATGGGATGAAGTGAGAGAAAAAGGCGGAGGATTGGGAGTTGAGAGGCAGAGGAGTGAAATCTTTTTAGGGTTTCTACTTTTATATGGGCTGGAATTGATGGGCGTAAAAAATTGGTCGACTAATTACCTACCGCTAGACGGTCGGTAATAATTTATGGCGGTAGGTAAATACCAACTGAAGTGAAAGCGGTCGGTAATTTTTAATATACCCACCGATATAGCTGCGGTCGGTAAATTTCAGTCGTTAATTAAGCGGATTCTTGTAGTGATAGAATTAGTTCCTGGAACTGCACCTATATCTAAGGCACCCTATAGCATGGCACCTCCTGAGGTGAGTGAGCTGAAAATGCAATTGCAAGAACTATTGGGTAAAGGTTATATTAGGCCTAGTGCATCACCTTGGAGAGCTCATGTGTTGTTTGTGAAGAAAAAGGATGGTATCATGAGGCTGTGTATTGATTATAGGGAGTTGAACAATGTAACCGTCAAAATTAAATATCCTTTGCCTAGAATAGATAACCTATTCGACCAGTTGAATGGAGCGAGTGTGTTCTCAAATATTGACTTACATTCAGGGTATTACCAATTGAGATTAGTTGATAAGGATGTACCTAAGACTGCCTTTAAAACACGTTATGGTCACTATGAGTTCACTATAATGCCATTTGGGTCAACCAATGCTCCTACTATATTTATGGACTTAATGAATAGGATATTCCATGAGTTCTTGATAAGTTTGTGGTGGTTTTCATTGATGACATACTGATATATTAGAGGAACGAGGCTGAGCATGATGAGCACTTGAGGATCATTTTGTAGACATTGAGGAAAAACCAATTATATGCCAAGTTTTCTAAGTGTGAGTTCCGTTTGGAGAAGATAGCGTTTTTGGGTCACTATGTATCTAAGGAAGGAGTCTCAGTAGGTCCTGCTAAGATTCAAGCTGTGAGTGAGTGGCCAACTCCAAAGAATGTGTCAGATATTAGAAGTTTCCTAGGTCTAGTTGGCTATTATAGGAGATCTGTGAGATATTTCTTGAAGATAGCGAGGCCTATAACCAACTTGATGAAAAAGGAGTCAAAAGTTGAGTGGAGTGAAAAGTGTGAATAAGCCTTTCAGATCTTAAAAGATCGTTTAACCTCTGCACCTGTTTTGACCCTGCCTGATGGGAATGAGGGATTTGAGGTGTATAGTGATGTTTCGAAGAATGATTTGGGATGTGTGCTACAGCAGAATGGGAAGGTAATTGCGTATGCATCGCGTCAATTGAAACCTTATGAGGTAAATTACCCTACCCATGATCTAGAGTTAAATGCCATAGTGTTTGCATTAAAAATTTGGAGACATTACCTCTATGGAGCGACTTGTAAGATATTCATAGAACATAAGAGCCTGAAGTACATTTTCACCCAAAAAGACTTGAATATGAGGCAAAGAAGATGGATGGAGTTGATTGAGGATTATGACCTAGACATCCAGTATCATGAGGGGAAAGCAAATGTGGTTGTTGATGCCTTGAGAAGAAAATCGAGCCATAGCTTGAGTGCCTTGATAGTCACTGAGGAGTTATGCAAAGGCTGAGCCTAGAACTCTTAAATCCTGGGGAAAGTGAGGTAGAACTTAGTGATCTATCTTTGGGGTTGTCAGTTTTCGACGAGATCAAAGAGGGGCAAGTTGGGGATGAGCACCTAGATAAGATCAAGGAGAAAATGAAACAAGGTAAGGAAGCTGACTTTAAGATTCATGGTGATGGGAGTTTAAAGTTTAAAGGAAGGTGGTGTGTACCACAGAAAACGTAATGACCTCAAGAGACGCCTTATGGATGAGGGGCATAATACTCTATATTCTGTTCACACTGGGGGTGACAAGCTGTATAAGGACCTTAAGGGTATCTATTGGTGTCCAAATATGAAACGAGAGGTAGTTGAGTATGTGTCTAAGTGCCTAACCAGTTAGAAGGTGAAGATAGATTATAAGAGACCCATAGGGAAGGTTCAATTCTTAGAGTTTCCTGGATGGAAGTGGGATTCTATTTATATGGACTTTGTGACTGTTTTGCCGAAAATAAGGAGTGATAATGACACTATTTGGGTTATTGTGGATAGATTGACCACATTCCCTGTGTTTATACCCATTAAGGGGACATGGAAAAAGAAGCAACTTGCTAAGACGTACATTAGGCATGTGGTGAGACTACATGGAGTTCCAAAGGACATCACTTCTGACCGTGATTCTAGGTTTCTTTCGAAATTTTGGAAAAAGGTCCAATTGAAAATTGGGACAACATTGAAGATGAGTACAACCTTTCACCCAGCGACTGATGGTCAGACTGAGAGGACTAAACAAACCATGAGGATATGTTGAGAGCATGTGCTATTGATTTTCAAGGTAGTTGGGAGGACCAATTAGACCTGATCGAGTTTTCTTATAACAATAGCTACCATGCGAGTATTAAGATGGCACCTTCTGAGGCATTATATGGACGGAAGTGCAGAAGTCCCATTTGTTGGTATAACTTTAGAGAAAATATAGTCTTGGGGACAGAATTCATTGAGGAAATCGTCAAGAATGTCAGACTGATTCATGACAGAATTCAAGCTGCCCAAGATAGGTAGAAGAGTTATGCTGACTTGAAACAACGCGAGGATGAGTTTGCTATAGATGATAAGGTGTTCTTGAAAGTACAACACACTAAGGGCATCATGAGATCTGGGAAAAAGGGCAAGTTAAGTGCTAAGTATGTAGGCCCATATGAAATCTTGGAGCGAATTAGGAAAGTAGCTTATAGATTGGCATTGCCAATGGGGTTTGAGAAGATGCATGATGTGTTCCACGTTTCCCAACTCAACGCTATATCCCTGATGAGCATCATGTCCTAGAGCCTATCGATAGTAGCCTCACATATGAGAAAAGACCCGTCAAGATTCTCGACAGGAAAGTGTGTAGTACACGCAATAAGGACGTCCACATCGTGAAAGTACTTTGGTCTAACCACGAGTCTGAAAAGGCAACGTGGGAAGCCGAAGATGAGATGAAAAATAAGTATCCAGACTTATTCCTTGAGGTGAGTTACGAGGGCGTAACTCATTTTCTTTAAGAGGGGTGGAATGCAATAGAATTTCGCGCTTTTGTTCATTTTTATGGTATTTTTGCATATTTTTATGCTTAATTTTGAGTTTTGCACATGTTGGTGCAAAGTTTAGTGTTCACTATGTGGCACAGTCAAGTTACTTTGGGAATAGTGTACACATGTTGTGTCACAAATATCTCCGAGTATGCCTACTTTAAAGTTTTGAAAGAGAGTTATTTTCTTAAAAGTTTTGGTTTTCATGCCCAAGTTTCGGGATTAAACTTCTTTAAAAAGGGGTAGACTGTAATCCTCCGTAATTTTATGAATTTTATAAATATATTTAAAGTATATTTATTAATGATTTAAATATTTTATGAGTCGAATTATTTTAATGTTTGACTATTTTGAGGAGTTAAAAGAGTTTTATGGTTTTTTATTTCTTAAATTAATTAAATATTTCATTAAGTGTAACTTCAATTATTTAAAGAGTAGTATTAAAGTATATTTAATTATTAAATAAGCTTACGGGTTGAGGAGCCTAATTTGTAGCCTTTTGAGCTCATCTGAAAGCCCAAAGGAATAATTCTTTTCCTAATAAGACTCCTATTCTTATGTACTCCTAATTCTACTAGGATTAGGGAAAGAGAACCTATAAATACTTCATTAAACCTCCCATGATTCATATTTTCAGATTTGGCTTTTGTTTTCCGTTAATTCTTCTTTCCTCTTTCCCTCCCTTCACTCGATTTTTCCCTCTTTGCTTCACTCGACTTTTGCTCGGTTTCTCACTCGTTTTTTTTCTCTCACCGAATCTGATTTTTCAGATTTTCCATGGTTCCATTTATTTGTAGCCAAAATTTCCTTCTGAAAATTATAGATCTCGAAAAGTTATTGAACTTAGGCTCAAGAACCAATTGATTTCGATTATTATTCTATCAGTTATGGCCTCTGCAAGTTTCGCAATTTTGCTGCCATATTTCACTCGCGATTTCGGTATTTCACTCTTTTTCTCCCTTTTTCTTTTGCTTCTTTTCCTCGTTTTCTTATATATTGATTTCATATTTGTAAGTATTATTTTGTTAAATTATTGTTTAAAGATTGTATCTTTAATTATTTCAGATTATATGTTTCATATTATTAAGCAAAAAAATTTCGGATTTAATATTTTATGTTCAAGGTGAGATTTAAATATTAAACTCTTGATTTTTGAGGTTTTAAAAGCCTATTTTAGTAGTACCTTATTTTTTGGGTTTGAAATATTTAATCTTTGGTGTCAAAAGAATTTTAGAAAAGGTTTTGACACGTTTTTAAGTGACGTTTCATTGCTGTAAATTTATTGGTATATTGATATACCAATGTTTTGATTATTTTCGGCGGAGAATACTCAATAGGTGACTTTTAATAAATTAAAGGTGGTAATCAACTAGTTTACACAAGGTACGTACTTACTCATGATACTATATCACATGGCACATAGGTATGTAGTACGCACCTTATGTAAACTAGTTGATAGGCCACATTTAATTTCTTAAAAGTCACCTACTGAGTATTCTCCGCCGAAAACAATCAAAACATTGGCATATCAATATACCAATAAATTTACAGCAATAAAACTTCACTTAAAAACGCGTCAAAACCTTTTCTTAAATTCTTTTGACACCAAAGATTAAATATTTCAAACCCTAAAATATGATACTACTAAAATCGGCTTTTAAAACCTCAAAAATCAAGACTTTAATATTTAAATCTCACCTTGAACATAAAATATTAAATCTGAATTTTTTTTGCTTAATAATATGAAACATATAATCTGAAATAATTAAAGATACAATATTTAAACAATAATTTAACAAAATAGTACTTAGAAATATTAAATCAATATATAAGAAAATGAGGAAAAGAATCAAAAGAAAAAGGGAGAAAAAGAGTGAAATACCGAAATCGCGAGTGAACTATGACAGCAAAATTGCGAAACTTGCAGAGGCCATAGCAAATAGAATAATAATCAGAATAGAGTGATTCTTGAGCCTATGTTCAATAAATTTTCGAGATCTACAATTTCTCAGAAGGAAATTGTGGCTAAAAAGAAATGAAACTATGAGAAATATGGACAATCAGATTCGGGTGAGAGAAAAACAAGTGAGAAATCGAGCAAAAGTCGAGTGAAGCAAAGAGGGAAAAATCGAGTGAAGGGAGGGAAAGAGGAAAGAAGAATTAGCGGAAAAAAAAGCGAAAATCTGAAAATATGAATCATGGGAGGTTTAATGAAGTATTTATAGGTTCCCTTTCCCCAATCCTAGTAGAATTAGGAGTACATAAGAATAAGAGTCCTCTTAGGAAAAGAATTACTCATTTGGGCTTTCAAATAGGCTCAAAATGCTACAAATTGGGGTCGTCAACCCACAAGCTTAATTTAATAATTAATTAAATATATGTTAAATACTACTCTTTAAACAATTAAAGTCGTTCCACTTAATGAAACATTTAATTAATTTAAGAAATAAAAACCATAAAACTCTTTTAATTCCTCAAAATAGTCAAACATTAAAATATTTCGACTCATAAAATATTAAAACCATTTATAAAGATACTTTAAATATATTTATAAAATTCATAAAATTACGGAGGATTGCAGTCTACTCCTCCTAAAAGAAGTTTAGTCCCGAAACTTGGGCACGAAAATCAAAACTTTTAAGAAAACTCTCTTTCAAAACTTTAAAGTAGGCAAACTCGAAGATATTCGCGCCACAACATGTGTACACTATTCCCAAAATAACTTGACTGCGCCACATAGTGGACACTAAACTTTGCACCAACATGTGCAAAGCTCAAAATTAAGCATAAAAACACCGCAGGTCATTTTGGAATACGGATTCGCGCCCGTATTTCGTTTTCCTAGGTGAAGGCAAGTTAGATAAGGCAGCTCTAGTCCAATAACTATCCCATTAAAGTAATAAAAAGATGTTTAAAGTTTAGTTCAGTAGAAGTTGTATGCAGAATTTATATTGCTATATTATTATTTATCGCTGCATGTTATTTATTAGTGTCATGTTAGGAATGTTTATGTAATACTATGTAGTACTCAGCTTTGCTGATTACATGCTTTGTTTGTGATTGTTGATCATGGCTCTGCCTTATTGATCCTGTGAGCAGATTCTTTAGAGCATTGACGTTTACAGCTTCGTAGATGTTGCATCATTGGGAATCTGGGAATGGAGAGCTTCTGTAATCTAGTATTATATTTTTTGCATTAGTAGGAACATAATATAATAAGTTTGATTTGAATAGACTTTTATATAGTGTTTGATTTTAAGTACTTAATTACTTATTTATTTATTATAATAAAAGTTTAAAGTTTAGTTATATGTTTTCACTGCAAAATTCTGAATAAGCCGATACGTTATCACACGGGCGATAATGCTTTGGTAATTCTCTATGTTTTATATGGAAAAGATATTTCTGAAAAGAGAGAATTATCGGGGTGTTACAATTCTGTTCTACACCAAAGCAAGTTCTTGCGGGATAGGGCCTAAAGAGCCCAATGTTTACTAGTAGGGTCCCGAACACCTAGGGCAGTTACAAATGGTGCCTAAGATCTTGTCTATCCCATATCGGATGTTGAGGAGAACGACATCTTTATATAGAGGTGGACATCTCAATCTAGCTAGTAGAGCCCTTTGGGTAGGACTTCGGTTCTACACCAAAATAAATCCTTGCATCTAGGACCCAAAGAGGACAATATCTACTAGTGGGCTCCCGAACACCTTACAGCCAATCCAAGGCATGAACAACAACCTGACAACTTTGCTAGTGAATAAAAGCCTCCCCTTTAAGGGCTATGGAAGCTTAAAGTTGATGCTGCAAAAAGAGGGGTTGAAAATGCTTCATTTGGTGTATGTATTCGCGACTCGGAAGGTGATATTGTTGCCCTTGATGTTAAGCATAGTGATGGGTGAGGTGGATCAGAGATGGGATAAAACCTTACATTTTGGGATGAAAGTGGCTTGGGAAGGTGGGTACCGCTGCATAATAGTTTTATTGCAACAGGATAAAACAAAACAAAACAAAATAAGAATGGGATTAAGGTGTCCCCAACGGCAAGGCAATTTGCCTCATTTATGCTTTTTCTTGATACCTTCACGCACCAACATGATGGGAGTGTGTATGCACATTTCTTGAGATCTTCAACAAGACATCTTATATTTTTCTCAGCTTTATATTGATCGGATATACTCAATATAGCTCGGGAACTATCCATCCATATAGTAGTAGCCCGGTCCAAGCATTGGGCCTCCTTTATGGCACTCTAAATGACTTGAAGCTCGAATTGGAGTAGAGAGTTGGCAATAGTTGGTTTGGAGTGGGTATGCTTTATATTGTCTATAGTGAGAGTCCATCCTATTCTAGCATTTATTGTACTTGTCTTCTTGTTCTTTTTCCAAGCACCGTCCACTTTGAATAATGTAGGTGTGTCCCTTACATTTGAATTTGTTTGCCATATGATCTTTTTTCCTGTAACTTTTTCGGATCGAGATTAGCCTTTGTTCCCTTCCTTGATTCCAGCTTATCACGGAAGAACCTCTCTATAGAGTCACACTTATCTTTCCAGATTCTTATTATCACCATGATTGTTCCTAGATCAAGTACCTGGTTCCTAAAGATGACATCGTTCCTGTTTAGGTATATATTACTCCAAATAACAATTATTATTCCCCGAGTAATTTCACCTCCCTTTTCCTTTTGGTTTAGGGAGTAAGATAGTAGGTTCTTTACCTAGTCTTTTAGCGAAAGGTTCTCCGCTTGTTCCATTCGGATTCCTAGAGGATAGCACCTCCATATGCGTGAAGACATCTCACAATCCCAGAATAGGTGTTTAGCGGTTTCAATCTTTTTAATACACAACATACAACAAGACTCGGAGATGATCTTCCATTTCATCATATTTTGACCTATGGCCAGAGCATGGTTAAGCTCTTTCCAAGTGAACATTTTAAGTTTTTTTTGGGGTGGGGGGGGGGGATATCCATGGTCCACAACTTTTTTCGTAGACATTGTGGCTTAAACACTTTCCCTTTTCTTGTCAGCCACCAGTTTCCCGATTTTGTTGTATATTTCCAGACGATGTTCCCAACTAATTGAGCTTGTCTTCTGTGTGTGTTATGCTTATGTGAGTGCCCATAATTCTCCTTGCACTATCACGTTTGAATAGGTTGACCATCTTGTCCCTATCCCATGTTCGATCAGCTATCATTATGTCTGCAACCTTATGTGCACCAGTTCCCTTGTCCTGTTGTGTGGTAGCGCTATTATTTTTAGCTTTAATGATTCTCCATCGGCGCACTTGTCCTCTAATTAACAGTCTCGTGCTCATTCCATTCCATATCACCATCTCAATCCCCTCTTCATAAAATTGGAAGCTCGCCACATTCCTCTCATTTTCCATGATATAATTTAAGGCTTCTTGTCTCTAGTCACTATTGATTGGGCTCCCAACGTACCTGGCAACCATAACCCTGTTCAGAAGCAAATCTTGGTAATTATGGATCCGCCATGCTTGTTTATATAAAAGATCCCTATTCATATTCTAGATATTTCTCAATCCCAACCCTCCTTCGTTCATGTGTTTCTCTAGATAATCCTGCAGGATAATCCCTGCCTTGTATTGCTTGTTTTCCATCAGAAGCGAAGAATCATGGAGTTGATTTTCTTAATATATAATCTTCTGGGGGAAGACATAGGATGATAATAGGGAAATTCTACATGGTATCTAACTTTTGCATTTATTACCCAAAACTATTTTGAATTCTACATGATACCACTGTAGTTTGGACTAATTCTCTACCGTGACATTCCGTTAAATAAAAGGTTAGTTGAGGGTTAATTAGGATCATGGGTTTACTTTGTGTGCTTTAGATTACACACTAGGAAAATCGATTGACTAAAGTTTGGGCGGCATTTTTGTTCTTAAGGGTTAATTTTGAGGTCGAGATTGGAAAAAAACTCCAGAAATATCTCGGTTTGCACAATTAAAAAGAATAACTAGTCTTTCATTGCATGTAGAATGATGTGTTACTTTTTTTTTGCCATTTTCGACTTTAAATCTGACCCTTAAGGGTTAAAATGACCCCGAAAACCTTGAGTGAGCTTTTTCTAACACCGAAACTTAAATAAACAAACCGAGACATGCAAATGAGGCAAACCCCTAACCCTAATTGACCCGCAACTAAGCTTTTATTTATCGAAATGTTACAGTAGGGAATCAGTCCAAACTATAGTGGTAACATGTAGAATCCAAAATAATTTTGGGTACCAAATGAAAAAGTCAAAAATATAGTGGTACCATGTAAAATTTCCCCTAACAACATATCAACTCCCATGCTGGCAACCAAAATGGAGTTTAAGAGGACTAGAGTGCCCGACTGATTTAATGATGAGAACTTTGAATTAGCGATCTTTCATTCAATATCACATAGTTCCTTGAACACACCCGTGTTACGACCATTGATTTCCATAGGACAACCCAGATAATTATCAAGATGTGGTAGGCTACATACCCCCATAGGATTTCTCATATACCTTAAAAAGGTTGACGGAGTATTAGGGCTGAACTTGACAAATGACTTTCACGAGCTGATAGGTTCACCCGATAGCCTACAAAATTCGTCAAGGATTTTCCAGATAGTTTGACATGAGTATGGCGAGGCTTAAAATAAAAATAGGGAATCATCGGCGAAAATTTGGTGAGTAATTTCCGGAGCCCTCTTGTCGATCCTTGATTCCTTGTATCTTCTTCTCATGTTGAAGTGTAGAAAGTCTCCTTCCCAGAGTATCCATGCATATAATAAATAGATCGGGCAGAAAGAGGGTCACCTTATCTTAGACCAACTTTTGGTTTGAAGCATTGTGAGGGGACTCCATTGACGAGGATAGAGTATGAGATAGTGGAAATGCATTGGATTATCCATTTCTCTGGAAACCTCATTGCTCTTAGTGCATGTCAGCTCAACGAAATCCCACCTAACACAGTCGTATGTTTTGTTGAAGTCCAAATTGAGGAATGTTGGCATGTTGCATAGTTCTTTCCTTTTTTTGTGTCTGTTCACCTAGCTAACCAATTCACAATCAATTAGAATGATGTCCGATACCAGTCTTTCATGAACGAATACTTTTTGGTTTTCCTCAACATAGTAGTTGAAAGTTTGGCTTTGATATCAAAATTGAAGAAAGATAAGCCAAAATCTGTTATGAGCTTTATTATTGAAGTCATTGTGCTCTTTCTCTCATGTGAGAAGAGATGGCAATGTTTTAGCACATTCTATTGCCAAATTCAATTTTGTAGCTGATACTAAACGTATTTGGCTTAAGGATTTTCTGACTTTGCAACTGATTTAGCAAATCAGGATGTGCTCACCTATTTAATATAATCAATCTTTGCCTTCTGGCAATAAAAATATGCTTCTTTTACATTTTTCAAAACCGAACTTTCTTTTTTTTTATATTCTTTCTTGTTTTTTTTTCCATAATATCCTTGATTCTCCCCTAAGTGAACTGCAACAATTAAAATAAAACAGAGGGAAAATATACAGATTCTTGAATTCCAATAAATAAATACAAAAAACGACAAAATCTAAATAAGTGTAAAAGAGCTTATAGAAAATAGAAAACCTAAATAAGAGCATAAGAATTTTTGAGAAATAAGAAAAGAAGTATAAAAGTTTGTTGCAGGTAGAAAAATAAAGTATTTGAGGCTGTAATATAAACCTCATCTTTTCTTATATCAATTTTCATTATTATGAAATTATCAATACACACTACATAAACCTAGAGGGACAACTACTATAAAACTATCCGTATTATTATATGAATTATAACAATACAACTTTTGCATAAACTTTATACTCCCTCCGTTTTTTTTATTGTTACACTTCTTTTGGGCAGAGAATCAAGAAAATAGTGTAAAAAACAAGGCAAAAGTACAACAAGAGAATGTTTGGTTGTGGAAAATGTAAAAGAAACAATATAATAACATAGGAGAGAGAAAAGTGGGATAGGTGGAAAAAAATTGATTAATAAAATGGGAGGTGGAGTACAGAGAAGTATGTTTACATAACCGCTAGGGTAACAGTTGCCCATAAACAGGACATTTTGTTAATAAAATGCTAAATCAAATGGCAAGAGAATAGTTGATCCCCCTAGTATGGAACATTTTCTTTTCCAAGTGAAATCCCCTAGTATATGAAAGAGTGAAAAAGTGCTTTCTTTGTTGTGGAATACGAAGCCTTCGTATCTTAATGCATGTATTTAATTGATTCAGAGCTATTAGAGCGGGATTCACTTTTTGAGGAATATGAGTCGAAGCAATAACAAGAATATTTCTAGTAGACCCTCTTTCACAATCCCTGGAGAGATAGTTCACTAATAGACCGAGGGATAAGTAATTCGACTCATTCACATCCAGATCATGAATGTTTGGAATCCATATTATGCAAGGAGACATTGCTTTTGCTAATTCGAATTGAAGGGTGATAGAAAATTGGTCTATTTCCGGCATCATATCCATAGTTAGCGCATTCATCCTAATTAGCAGCTCCAGCTCCGTATCAAGGTCATGATCGATATCGTCACTAGCATCAATAAGAAAACCTTCAGGCTTGTTATCCATGAACTTGTTAAGAAATACCGTAATAAAAGGAACATAGGAGTTTGTCGCTAGGTATTTGACCAAATAGGATCGTCCAGTTCCTATGGAACCTATCATTAAAATACCTCTAGAGGGGGATAGGGCTAAGCGGAGCGAAAAGGGTTTTTCATGAGATGGGAAATGAAAACTATTAGCCACACACGAGGTTCTCTATCTTTCTCTAGGTCCCTCCTCTCTCTCTACTGGGTCTCTTATTTCTATCTCTCTTGCTGGTATATGTCATTTTTGGAAGAAAAAAAACTAGCTAATTTTGTTAAACCTATTTTACTTAATTTGTTTTTGATAAAACTCTAGAGTAATATAATATAACTTTCACTTGATATGGTAAGATGCAACCAAGTATGATATATCAGTCAATTGGTTTGATAAGATGATGTCAGGATATGATATACTAGTCATCTAAAATATCAACTAGATTTCAAGTAACAAACCCCAAATAAAAATATTTGAAAAAATAATTTGCTTATAATTTATAATTTCTAATACTCTAGAGTTTCGTTAAAAATAAATTTAATAAAATGAGTTCAATAAAATTAGCTTATATAAGCAAAAGAGAGAGAAAAAGAGAGCGAGAGAGAGAAGGGAGATAAGAGAGAGATAGAAGGGACCCAGAGAAGAGGAGACCGGTTATGGGCAAATGCTTCCCATAATGGTTACGTGTATATCACAACTCGTGGGGTATAAGAGGTAGAATAATAGAAAAAGTTGTTGATAGTTTGTTATTTATAAGAAAAGAGAAGAGAAGTATAATAATTATAAAAAAAAAGATTAAAAATGAAAGTGTAACAATTAAAAGAAAACGAGAGGAGTACCTATTAAACATTGTTGTAACTCCGAGTGATACCCATGTAAAATTTCCCTAAAAAAAAATTATCTGCAACAATGCACCAGACTTCTTACAATTGATAAGCTGACCTGATGGAATGTGCCATGTGATTCCATCTTGTGTGCATTGTCATTGAAAGAATGAGAGTGAAACATCATTTGTTTTTATCTATGCGAATAGAGTGCCAGTCCATCGACAACAGATGTTACACAACTTCACTGTCCTAGGCCTATCTACAGAATGGAAGTTGAAGTCAATATTGCTGCTACGAAGTGCAAGAGGAGGTTGTCGCATCATACAACAAGATCGTCGCATGATGTTTGTTAAGACTTAAAGACTGCATACTTTCTCCGATCTTTTGTAATTGCACCATTTTGACTTTTAAAAATATTTTGTCATCAAAAAAGGAGAAAAGGTTATGTTAATCAATCACTTTTATTCTTCTTTCTGGAAATGAAAGTTTATAAACTGCAAGATCAAATAAAAGGTTATCCAGGAAAATGTGCTTAATCAATCTTGGCCTACTAATAATCGACTAAATGTCTATCGACTCCAAGAAAGCCTTGCCTCATCAAGAGTAGGTTTCCCTTCAAAAAGAAAAAAAAAGAGTAGGTTTATAATTAGAAAATCGAGCTCCGGACTCGCAAAAGAAAAAGCTCCAGCGGAAGGGATTACCATACAAAGACCTTTAAATGGGTAAGGCAAGTGAAAGCAAGAAGGGAAAATTTGATGTAGAAAAGCGAATTCGTAAGAAACAAAATTAAGGTAATTTCACCACTATTGCACTACATAAGGAGGATCCTACCACTGTTAGGATAAGAATGAAATGAACATGAACTCAATTATTGAAGAACTATGATGAAATTTTCAAATTTGTCAACGTTGACGTCAGCAGCGAAACTTTGGTTGGGGCTCTATTCTTGTAGTCTTTCTCCAAGACTGCTGCAGCTAGAGAATGCAACTCTCCACTCTCCTTATCATCCTTGTTTCGGCCTTTAGCCAGCTGCCCAATGGCGGCAGTACACTGTAATAAGGTTTACGGAAACTATTAGCAACTTAAGACAACGTAAATATTATTTTTTGACAACGTAAATATTCTCATGTGCAATTAGATGAACCAAGTCAATAGGAGCATAAAGATGGAGAAGGAAGCAGACGAAACTGACCAGGCAAATACCATAAAGTGCTCGCGTGTTCTTGCCTCCAGTGAAATCTATGGTGGAAGCATAGTATTTCTTGGCTGTCTGAAGATTTTCCAATCCCCCAAGAGTGTAAAGCACCTATGCAGATGAAGAAGAAAAAAATTTATATCGAAAAGAACAGATCGGTCATTTCTGGTAGAGTTCAGGTGAGCTGAGCTCAATGCAGGCCAACATCAGATATAAAGTCATTCAAATACTTCTAGTATTCGCAAATTATGATATAAGAAAAGCAGAATCCAACATGTAAGGACAATTTTTCTGCTCTAGAACAAGCCATCCAGCAGGTAAAATTTAGACCGCAAGGGGAATGACATACATCCCAATGGAAAAATAAAATTAAGTACGAAAAAGAGATATATAACCTTCAATCAATGTCTTTGGCATCAACGAAGGTTGAAAGTAATGCGTCTTAACTGCTACCACAATGCCTAGTCTTAAGTTCCTAACCACTAGAATGAAAATCCAAGGGATGTGCAACTGTAGTCATATCTAATGCACATAATATTAGGGCTGTAGGTCATGCATAGATATATCATATATGACAACAAAGAAACAGCTATTTTATGGTTTAATTTTGTGAAATATAATTCGATCACATATTCACATCTGATTTAGTCCCCACCATTTTGTATATGGTATCCCCTCCCTTTTTTGAATGTCACAGAGTCCCCATTCCTAGCTAGCATGAAAATGCAAAGAGAGGGTATTTGGCAATTAGGGTATCTAGAATGGATTGGGCAATTGGAATTTTGACAGGATCAATATGCCAGTTGG
This sequence comes from Beta vulgaris subsp. vulgaris, assembly GCF_026745355.1. NCBI lineage: Eukaryota > Viridiplantae > Streptophyta > Magnoliopsida > Caryophyllales > Amaranthaceae > Beta > Beta vulgaris. Next base: position 45,457,528 of record NC_079209.1, on the reverse strand, counting down.
AGTCTCTGAGTGTTAGTCAATGGGCGTGGGTTACTTCCAAGCGCTCGTGGGTTGCGTCAAGGTAATTCTCATTCTCTTCTTCTCTTCACCCTTGTGATGAAGTCTCAAAGTAAACCTTCTACTTGGGTTTTTGTGATTTAGCATACGAAAATCTATCTTAGGTCGGTTGAATATTTTCAAATTCTTGGTTGATATCAAATAAATAGTAGTTCAAGAGTTCTATTTTGGCATAACAGTGTTCGTGTGGAAATCAATCAATAAGAGATCAAATTTCAGATCTGCTTAGATTTGCCTTAATTAAGGAGCTAGGCAACCATTTATGAGGTGCTAGTATGCAATGGTAAATGGTAGCATTGGAATGTTACCTTTTGATACTCCCTAACGATAAGAAGAATTTTTAATCTCCAGGCTTTTGAATTGGCTTACAATACATGTAAACTACTAATTCTGTAGTGCGAAATAGTTGTTGGTATGTAGCGTAATGAATGTCCACCAAATTTTAATGAAATAACCTACGTTACTCAAACTTGGGTACCCATGTTGAACACAGTACATATCTATGTTCCCGACTCATCTATTCTATGACAATATTCTATAATTTTAGTGCAAAATGAAGTGTGGAAGTTTGTATGGTACCTGAGGAAATGTGAAGAGTTAAGAGTAACATAGGAAATAACTCGCCTTACTTTCCATACAAACAACTTTTGAAAAGTATCCCCTCAAAGTGCTCCTATGCCAATTCAAGTGATAGCAACTAATATGAATCAAAGTATACCATGAACTCAGTAACAATTCTTTTTCTGTCTTTTTTCATTTCCCTAGGATATTGTCTCATAGTAGTATATGAAATGTAATATTTATCCATCTCTAACCCCAAAGTTTTGGTCAAATTAGTCAGCATATTGCTAGGAGAAGAAAATAAGGAGAGCCAAATTTCCATAACCAAATTGGTTAGCGAAACACATACGAGAAAAACCTGACATAGTAAGCTTCTCACTGCTAAAAAGTGCAAGAATTTTTTTAACTAAAATTTGGAAAGCATAATCTACATTCAAATTTAAGGGTCTAGGACCTAAGCAGTAGGCAAAGATTACCAAATGTGCATATTTTTCATGATAATTTGGTGCAATTGAACAAGGAAAATTTCCACTAACAATTATGTCACTTTCTTTGTGGACTTTGGCTTCTTCAAATTTAATACTACCTCTTTAGCTCATATAAAAAGCGACTATCAGGCCTCCAATTCTGGGGAGCAGGGTTATCTTGACTAATTCTACAGTTTCCTTTTCTTCTCAAAACTCCACAAGAAAAACTTAGCAAAGTCTCCACAAAAAGATACTTTTGAGAAAAAGAGATAGAACTTACATCAGCATAGGCTAGGTGATACAAAGGAACTGTAGGTTGAGCTAAAATCAGCTCCTCATAGCAAAAAGCAGCTTGCTTATACCTAGTTATACAAAGAAAAAATGTCGAGCATGTATAATCAATGTATGTGTCAAGATGACAATGGAATAGCCAAAGAAAAATGTGTGGCAAATAAATTAAGATCATATTCAGTTAAGTTGTCTTACATCTGCAGCGAGACGTAAATTTCTGCAAGTTCTCTCCATGCATCATTATCTGCCATAAATCTGCAAAAAAGGGACATAAAAGTATAAGCTTCCCCATGATTTCACTCATTTCAGATATATTTAGTTATCGAAGCACAATGAATCTTTGAAGGGAAAAAATAATTACAACAGTTACAATATGAGAAGCCACATTTAAATTTGCTGGTACGGGCGCTCCCCCTTTAGCTGACAAGAGCATGCATTGGGCAGCTTATTTTCTCTCTTACACAGGAAAGACCCAATATCAAAAGCTAGAGCGAATATTACTGGTTCCAACTGCCAAATATTTGCTCTACCCAGAGTGGAGCATTGAGTTGGAAAATCCAGTAAGGTGAAGTAAGGTTCATTAACGCAAGGACACGGAAGATCTGGGTTCTTTTACTATCTAAAATCATGGAATTTGGCTCCTAGCCAAGAGTTGTTGGCTATATAATGTTTAAAGAGAAGTTGTGGGCTGTGTGTAAACTGAATGCATGTGAACACATAAGTGGCAATGATGTAAAAACTCCATTTCCAACTTTGGCAACAAGGGTAATAGAAGAAGTGTGCAGATGAAAGATTTGTAGAACTGACAGTATACAGTCAGATAGTCAGCAAAAAGTGAAGTAAATTTGCATTTGCTTCCAGATGGTGCAGCTCCTAGTTCCTACAAAATGATTTGGTCTCCCCTAGCAACTTCAAGAAAGAACTTCTGTTTTGGGTTACTGAGCAAGGCAAGTTCTCTACTCAAGATAGGCTGAAAGTCACGAGCATTTTCTCCTATTAATAACGTGTGGCAGCTACTCTGTATGTGGCTGATCCCCAGGCTTCAAGATGATGAAGAAGAGACTGTAACTTTCTTCTCATAGAAAATGAAATGAAAGCAGGTGAAGAAGTTGACCAATATAGCAAGAGTAGCTGGTTCAGCCCATACTAAATAGAAAGAGAGATGCTCAGGATGTTTAGTGGCAAAGAAGAGATATGCTTGGTAAAAATGATATGTTTTGACTGTCCACTAAATAAATAAAAATTTAAGATTGGTAAAACAAAGAGAGGTCTGATTTAGATATAGAGTGTTCCCCATTGAGTTGCTAAAAATTGGTTGGTGTATATTGTAAAGACCCAGTATGCAGGGTCTAGAAATATTGTATAGAACTGTCTCATTTTGAACATGAAAGTTTTTTGATTTTAAAAAAAAAGTGACAGAAAATAATAGTCAAACGTCCAAAAGGCTTGACTGCAAAAGTAAAATGGCCTATAATTTTCAAGGAGGGAGTAATAAGTAATAACTAACAAGTGGACAAAAGCCATAAGCATTTCTATGAAGCAGTAGCCTTACACTTTAAGATATTTGTTTAGCCATTCAACAGCTTTAAGAGGATCACCTGCAGCCTTTGCCATGGCCACTTTTCTTTTGTGGACCACCTACACAGAAGAAAAAAATTTAATTGGCTGCTTACGTGATGAAATTAGTCCAAAACATAATTGACTGCTTAAATTCTACTCTACTTGACAAGATAAATGACAAAAGAAAGGTCCGATAGATGGTGTGAAAGATAACTTACTTGATCAAGTGGATTATCTTCTAGAAGGCTTGAGTAAGCTTTTTCGGCCTCTTCCCAGCAGCCCTTTGCTTCTAGCAACATTGCCTCCAACCTACCTGTAAATCATTTTAAGTATAGATGATCAAAAAGAATATCATAAATCGTCATATCATCAACTCTGAGGTCCTGATTATGTTATGTAAAAGTTTCTAAGCTACTTAAGCTAAAACATTGTATGAGAATTGCTCACCCAAAGTCCATTAATTGTATGCCAAGATAAACTATGACATACCTGTACACATAGCATACTTCAAAGGTTCTATGGTGCATTAAGAATTTAAGAAGGATTGCAATTTGTTAAAGTGAACAAATGGAATGACCTTCAACCCAATCCCTTCTTCCTGAACAGGTGTTTGAATCCTCTTTTTCACCATTTTAACATAAGTTCAACCAAAAATGCAAACACCTGACAATTCTATTTCCTCTCTCCACCCATGCATCCCTTTCCTCTTCTGGCTCTTGCATAGTTTTTTTTCCCTCTCCTCTATCTTTGTTCATCTCTAGTCATTACATCCCTCAAATTTTCCTTTCTTACTTTAGAGCAGGCAATGAAATTTCATCAATATCAGCACTCACTCTTTCTATCTTCTGGAATTGGTCCATATATATGATGTTGAGGACGAAAGGCGAGTGTTCATTATTGTGTCTTTTCCTTAACTATAGTAAAGAATATATAAGCTGTACATAGGGTATCCAAGTTATCTAGAACTATCGACAAGGTAGTACCCATATCACATACTATCTCGTTTCCTAACTAATAAAGTTGTTGACAGCTTCCCCTGATCTCTTATCCTTATAGATCAAGATGGTCTGTGATGGATCTTGGTGATCATGGTACTAGTGTGAAGGAGGTACTAAATTTTTGTCAAGATTGGCTCCTTCCTCTGGAATTCGTCCATGGATGCCGATGATGTCAGACAGATGGTGGTGAACTGGTGTAGTACTTGAGTGAAGAGGTGGGGGAAAGGGTAACTGACATTAGATAAGCATGTCCTTTTCCAGTTTCCCCTAATAGAATATGATGCCACCAAGGGGAAGAGTGTAATGAATAAGGGAGACAAACACCCTCAAGAAAAAGAAATGAAATTAAGTCAAACATGAGGAAACAGAGACCCTGTTGCACTGTTTCTGTTCTGTTACCAGGAGCACGATAAATTGTGAACCAAACATGCTCTCAGTTGGTCACAAATGAAGCCAACTACGGGTAAAAGAGATTATAGGGGATGGCAAAATACTGGTGTAAAAATAGCTGCCACATGGTAGGTGGATTGTCTAAATGCAACCTCAAGTCACACAGAACTCCCTTTTGCAGTTCCAGCAGACATTATCTTCAAAACCTCTAAGTGGTGCAAATCTGTTTTACACTGTGTCATTATGACTCCAATAGTTCCAAAATCATTACAAGTATCTGATGTGATCTGCCCAACTTTCCATGCCATTCCATAAGTTGTAAGGATCACACCCAGCTATCCACATCCATTTAGGGAGTCGGATATGAAACTGACATAAGTAGGAAAAGACACCACAGATATTAGAAATTTAGAATAGAGGGACCATACATGTATATGGCAAATTAATGCCTAGGATCTTTTAATTAAAGAACTGTTAACAATGAATTACCTCCATACTCAAAGATGCAACACAGAAACATGGCTCTATCTTTCTAACTGCATTTTTTATTATGACTATCTAATCTTTCTTAAGGCTAACCCTCTTAACAAAACTGTGGCAGGATAAGCCTGTTTCAAAGAAAAAGATCTTCAGTAGTAAGATTTCTCAGGCCTCCAGTTCATTCTACTAGATTTTGGTTTAGCTCTAGCCAACTCGTTGTCCTTGCTGCTACCTTTTCATCCTCAAAAGAGTTCTTTCTTCTGAATATTACTAGTGTTATAGTTCTTTGCTGTTAAAGAATGGGAAACCAGATACACCTCACTCTATTTCATCCAGATGACCAGATCAACAGTTTCTTTTGTCGATTAATCTGCACTCCTGGACCTTTTTTGGAGTAGATTCATCAGCTTTATCCTTTCTGGCTTGTGGACATATATCTCCAAAGTCTTGCATAAGCTTCCTTGGTGTCTTTTCAAGCAACTACGGCTTCCACTTGAAATCCTTTGTTCAGATGTCTTTATATTAAATCCAAGGTTTCATATCACAGCACTTACAAATTTTCATTTTTGCCCCCATGCCATTCCATATTTCACTCCACGAGATCCTAATCTAACCACAGCACATATTATGCTATATCAGACTCTGAATCATCATTAGTCGCAGAACTAACACTTGAACCGTTAATGCAAGTATTGCAACTGCAATAAAATTAACTAGCACAGTAGCACTAAAGTACTAACCATCAGTAAACAAGCTGCTGTTGGGAGGTAGCAGAAATGATAAGGTTCCCTGGTTCACTAAGACACATGTTGAGACTACTAGGTTCAATTCTTTCTCTTAGTTACGTGTATTGATCTAGAGAGAGCCAAATTCTCAAATAACTACTCTCAGGCCTCATTAAATTGAGTGACCTAAATTGTTTACGATTACACATTTGAGGGTAATAGAAGGATGAAAAAATGAACCACAATTATCTATTCCACATTGATATGGAAAATGTGTAATACCCACAATCGATTAGATAGGATTCAATGGTACTACCTATACCAACTATGTGCATCTTCCTGAAGGAGCTCATATGCTAAGATATTCCATAGTTAAACGTGCTTAGCTAGAAGTAATCTTGAAATGGACCTAATTTGTTTTCCTAGAGTATTTTACTTCACTTCAATAAGTCATAATTACATAAACTTCCTTACTTAACCTCTAGCGCACATAATGTGGACCTAGTCACCTAGTCTTGTTCCCCATAATATGCATTTTTCCTCACAGCATTCATTTGACTTTGACTTTGTTGTTCTTAAACTAATGGTTCGTTCAATTTATGACTAGGTTGATAGCCTATAATATTATGCTAATGGTAATGAATTAGTACGTATTTTTGTAAAGAAAGTTTCATGCTACTCCCCATGGAAATTATACTTTATCTCCTATTATTTTATTTTCTAATTCATTACTATTCAATCCTACCTCTAAAGCAGTAATGAAAATATAATGAAGAAAAGAAAAGCTCAATAAGGATGGAAAACTATCACCAAAGACATTGGCATGCGACTTTTATCATATAATTACTTAAAATTCAGAATCAATTACCACAATTTATAGGTGTTACGAATTACGATTATAAACCTTGACATATTAATAGATTCCCAGAGTAATTTGATGCGGAATGTCTTACTATCATGCTTATGGTAAAGGACGTTCGGCAAATATGTGTGTCTTCATTAAGTTCTTACAACCTTTATACTTTATAGGTAGTAGAAAGTGGTAACACAAATAAATAAAGAAAGAGCACATATTTGCAAGCGAAGATGTAGTATTCTGGACATTTGCCTAGAAATTCCACATCAATTCAGGCATAAACTTCATTACCTTTAGCAAGAATTCATTAGAACATAACAATAAATTATCCACAACAACTAGCTTAAGCAACCCATGCACAAAATATGAATTATGGACCCTGAGTCTGTTAAGAAACCAATGAATTTCATGGAGGATGAAAAATACTTGATAACATAGAGCAAATGACTAACTTACTTAAGTTCCTTCACCGGATACACTATCATCTAGCTTTCATCACATTCAATCGCGACACATCTCATTCTAGTGTATGTCTCATGCCTCACCAAGTCACCAGGGAGGGGAAAATGTCATTTATATACAGCCTTTTCACAATTAATAAAAATTATAAACTTGCTTCGTGCTTCTGTGAACAAATATATTAGCACAAAAATTATGCAAATATAAAAAAAGGTATCGAATGAAGTTTCCTATCTTATTCTATAGCTTGATATAAAAGCTTACCAGGTAAATCTAACATCAGAACTCCTATTATCCAATAGAAATCAATCAATTCAAAGGTTATCTTCCCAAAAGACAGAAGAAAACCAGTATGCAACACTCAATTTCTTCTACAACATTGCTAACAACATCAGCAATAAGGGTCAAGTCAAGATATCAACTCACCAACTCTTTTGCTCTCTGGAAATTTCTTGCTCAGCACATTCAAGCAATCCTGCAGGAACTTAACATCAGTATTCATATGACAGGTATTTTACTCTTCCAACAGAAGATTGATATAAAAGTTCAAGGAAGATCACAAAAAAAAGTTTTGTAGCTTTTCCAACCTGTCACTTAAATCTATACAAAAGCAATAGTTATTTGCTGAATGAGCAAGCAAAATAGCAATATATCTCTGCTGACAATAAAAGAGATCCCTCTATCACTCTGTCTAAAGCCACCAGCTTTAATAGAACAGTTAAGCCAGATATAAAAACAAAGTGAGATACGGTTACACAAGCAATAGGCATAACAAGGGTGCATTTTCTTCACCTATCTGATGAGAACTGATGTGACTCGGAACTTATTCTAAAAGATTTGAGAGCTTATTGGAACTTATTTGAACTTATTTAAACTTATTGGAACTGATCTGAACTTAAAAGATCTGAAACTGTTTTTTCTAGGATGAAGGAAACACATTCTAAGTAACAAATTTAACAGCTTCTTCATGCTATATATAAACCGTCATGCACTTAGGTAATGCTACCCAAAAATCCAGGATGCTTCACTTTTGTCGAGAAACATCAGAAGGCAGTGATCTGCCTTCATAAGCTTGCAACATTCTGTAGAATAATATTGCATCCTTCTCAAGTGGTTTTGTAAAAAAAAAACAGACAGCTATTCAGAATGAAACAATGACTTAGAACTGAATTTAGCAACATTTAACTAATCAACACATAAAGCACCAAGCACCTTTACATACCTTTGCAGTCTCAAGAGAATTACAGTCCATGGCTGCAATGGCAACTTGCTCATATAATGTCCATTCTACAAAATAGAATCATTACTGTAGTTAAGCAGAGAAATTCAGCAGACATGTCTAAAGGGAGAGACTAGAAGACTTGGCAGTAAAGAAAACAATTCAGGTTTTGTTTAGAAGCAACAAATTTACAAGATAGGGGAAGGGGGGAGGAGAGGATTGAGGAGGGGGTAGTCCTAGTTAAAGTTGCTGCAGCTGAAAACCTAGGCTTACATAGAGAAGGCACACAAGGGGAACTTACAAGGGCTTAGGCGGATGGAAATACCACCTAGAAACCCAAAATATGAACAATAAAATAGGAATTCTACTCTAGAATGATTCTTTCAACATAACAGAAGTAGACTGGCAGAGTAAAAAATTCACAAGTACAAATCATCAACAAATGGCCAATTTTTCTTTTATTTCCCATGTTTTAATGTTTCCCATTGATAGTAAATAGAATCTGTCATAATACACAATCTAGACAAGTAACACGGGAGAGCAGAAGTAGCACACAATCTGTCGTTCAATTAGAATTTCATACTAGATACAATAGAAGTATAGAACACAGTACTTATGAATCACATTGAACCTAGATTCACGAATACTAATTCCACATTCCCCAAAATTGATTATTCATATTCCCTTCAACAACAGTAAAACCCCAATGCCACTCTCAAATTAAGGAGCATGGAAACAATAGCGGGATGTTTATAACCAATTCCTTGTGGATGAGACAATTAGAAGGGAAAGAAAGGGGAGCAAAAGTCACACATCCATCTTCCTTTACTTGGATATCAATTAGGGGAAGGGAAAGGAAATACAAGCGAAATCGATATCCCTTCCCCTTTTCAGCCCTCCTCCCCTTCTCCTCCACCATTTTCGTCCAAACACACTGTTAGAATTGTGAGCTTCACACTACTCAATTCACTCCTCCACTAAAGGAAAACCTAGTTGACAACATCAAAATGTAGTCTAAAACTCAATTGCGTCATCTGTTTTACTAAAAATACGCGTAATTTTAAGATTCAACATTCCATACCATCAAATACAACAAAATTTTCACCCACAATAACACTGATCCTTAAACCAACATAAAAATCAACAAATTCCCATAAACAACAGGTCTAAATTAAATTCAAACCACTAATAAATAAAATCAATACTTTCAATCAACCAACAGGTCGAAATTGAAACATACCCATAAAAAAAACCCAGAAAAGATTAATTTTATCCCAATTGAATAATTTGGAGCAAAAAGACGATTGATTTAGAATTTACCTTCATCCCCAATAGCAGATCGCTTCTTTGGATCGTTCAAGATCGATAAACCATGCTTTAAAACTTTATCAGAGCGCCGAATTTTGAGTTTACGCACTAAACAAAGGTACTCCCAAGCACCCCCACCACCATGCTCCACTTGAGACTCTAATCTCTTCAACTCTGCCTCGTCTAATTTGGTCACCATCTCAACCTTCAAATCTCTGCTTTTTTTCTACTGGATGTGTGATTGGAGGAGAGAGAGACTCGGAGAGAGAGAGGACTTGACTTTCACTTGGTTTTGTTTTTGGTTTGGCTGCTACTACTTGGTTTTGCTGCTACTAATCATCGATGGATCTTCAACCAATTCCACGACAATACAACTTCTACGATCTTTGTTTTTTTTTTTTTTTTTTTTTTTTTTTTTTGGGTAGGGAATACAAGAGTAGGGGACTAGGGGAATATACTTATGAGAAACTCGAAGTTTCTAACAATTGAAAAGGTTAATATGGATTAGAGGTGATTATGGACCGGGTCGGATTGCGCTTAAAAAATATTTGTTCATTGATCAGGGCGGGTCGAGCCGAGCCAAAAATATGTGCCTAAAGCCCGCTATTTCGGGCAAAATCGGGCATGATCAAAAAAATAGACTAAAAAGTCATTTTTGGCCCGCACAAAGCAAAAAAATCGGGTCGGGCCTGTCTGCGGGCCAAAAAAATCTGCCCAAAAATCGAGTCGGGGCGCGCCAAAATGATAAGCTTTAGGGGGATGTTTAGAATAGATGTAAATTGCATATGTAGATTGATAATAACGTTTTCAAAGAGTGTATCGAATAATTTATGGTCTATTCACCGGTATCGACAAATTTTTAAACGAGATGGTGTTTCCGTGAGACAGTCCTACTATATATGTTAGATTGGTATGTGGGAGGCACTCTTCAGGCTCGTTTGGTTGAAGTTGGGAAGTATAACTTCCCATAAATTTGCATTAATCATGAAATTTTATTTCCTAGGAAATACATTTTTTTGTTTGGTTGAGCATGGAAAACTCTACTTACCTAGAGGGACCTAGGTAAGTTATTTCCTTTATTTTGTAGGAAACAGAACTTCCTAGGAAGTTCTATTTCCCATGTTTTTGCCAACCAAATAGCACATATATTTACTTTATAGGAACTCTAATTTCTCATGCATTTGAAGGTTAACCAAACAAGCCCTTCATGTGCAACCCTAAAGCTCACCAAAATTACAACAGTAATCCAAAGCCTAATAAGGTAAAAGCTTCTTTAAATAACATATGCAAGCAATTGTAGACAATATTACGAGCAACCTCATCGAGGAGGAGTTAAACACTTTTGGTGGAGGACCCGACAATCTATCTGAATCCACATTGATTACACGATTTCAATGAAACCAATCGTAAACTGTTTAGCCTTCATAAAGCACTTAGTACTATAGATCGATGTTCTTTGACTTTCATCAAAAACTACAAGTGGTTGTAGTTTTCCAATGGAAAATGTTGTAACTTAGGATTGTTGTAGTTTGGAAATCTGGTGTGGCACACAAAGCTACAAGTAGTTGTTGCTTGCCATTGTGGGTGCTCTAAGGCAGCGGAACTCTGACTCCTATGCACTTCCTCTATACAACCATTGTATACGGATTAATAAAGAGCATGTGATAAATACAATCAGTCCCAAAGCCACACAAAGCATGCAGTGAGCGATGCAATTGAGACTTAAACATTCAACCAGGCCAACCTAGTAGCAGTAGGCAACTTATCTTGAATAACAAAACCACAAAATAAACACAATTTTAGGAGAAGCGAAGTTTAGCCTAATATAAGTTTTACTCTAAATATAAGGAGTAGAACCTTGTAGCCAGGTGTACATATTGGTGATTGAGGAGTTATCGATATCAAAGGAATGTCAGCAGCCTCTTCTCTTAAGAATGAGATCTTTAAAGTTGATACTAATATTTTTCACCATCTAAGACATACCGGAGGACATATGATTGTACTTCTCTTAATATAGTACTAGTTATTAGACCCGAGCTATGCTCCGGATAAGAAAATTTCATTTATTAATATAATACTTTATGATAATAACACTAAATACTACTTAGGGGGTGTTTGGTTGGGGTATTTTTAATGGAATGGAATGGAATGGAATGGAATGACATCCATTCCATTGTTTGGTTGGGCATATTTAGGGTAGAGTCTCATACCCAAGGGTATCTATCTCCACCCCATCCCCTAAAATCCCAATCTCCCCTCCCCCCAAGTTTCTAACTCCATTCCCCTCAAGTTTCAAACCCTAATTTGTGTGGAAGGGGGAGAGAGGTTAAATCCTAGACAAGAGAAGTCAGTCGTCGCCAACCACCCATTTCCGACCACCACTGTCGCCAACCACCCATTTTCGACCACCTCTGTTGCCGACCACCCATTTCCAACCACCACCGACCGGCGACCTTATTTGTAGAAGGTATGTCCTCTTTTCGCTTCCACTATTCTGTACATTCCCACTCCCACGACCACTTCCATTTCCACTGGCATCACCGCTTCCACTCTTACTTCCTGCTCCATTTTTACTCTCCATATTCATTATACCGGCATTTGCACCACTGCTTCCACTATTCTATACATGCTTCCATAATAAAACAGTATTATGGTAGCCAACCTAAAAGAAGACTATAATTTGCTCTGAATCACTACTGTGTTGGTCGTCTATGCTTTTTCCCTGCTTTTTCTAGATCTCTGAACATGCTAGTAATGTGCACACTATACTGTGTATTCATATCTTACCATTAAAAATTGAATAAAGGTGGGCAAAATTAAATAGAAAAAATTGCTTGAGTTTGGCCGGGCTTGTTTAACTGTAATTTTCTAATACTACTAGTTAATAGTGAATGGAGTATAGTATATGTATATATAGAACTCATAAATTGTTTTTACAGTTTTATATAGCAATTTCATGTGAATTGTTATATTTTTATATATTTCTATAATAACTAGTATGAGTTCAAGTATAGTTGTATTAATATAAATTGTATGTCATTGTCTACAGAAATGGCTCCATCTCAATTGACCATAGTAAGGAGATTGAAGAAAAGATAAATACAATTACAATGACTGTACTATACATATATATACATATAGCTGGTACAATTATATTAAAATAAAAATTGGATGCAAATTCCATTCCAAAAGTGAACCAAACAGCAGAAATGGACATTGAATCCATTACAGAATTGAACCAAAAGTTTGAAACTGGTATGGGCTCTGGATCCATACCACCCTGATATGGACATCCATACCATTCCATTCCAGTTCAGTGAACCAAACATGCCCTTAGTCTAGTGGTTAAGACTTTAGTATATGTACTCGAGGTCTTGAGATCAAACCCTATACTATGCAATTTTTAATATTTCTAATTTTTTATTATATATGGATTACATGAACTAAAACTCCACAGGGAAAGCCCCACGTGGCACAGTTTCTTATTTATGCACACCTTTTAATATATTTACTAGTATTTGGGCTCAGACGTTTCTCCGGGTTGGTACCGTTTTACAAATTTGATATGCATTTTTTTCCATTCCCATTAAAATATATGAAGAAAAACTCAACATTTAAAAGATACAAATATAATAATGTGGATACTTAAAACATGATTGAAAGTTGGTTGAGATGGTAATTGTGTCATATATATAGTTGCAAGAGGTCACGGGTTCAAATCGTGTTACAAGGTAATTTTACTTCTATTAATTGACATAACTTGTCACTTGTGTACACATTGGTCAACTCTAGTGGAGTAATAGAGGCGCCATGTGGCGTGTATGCATTGCGTGGAGGTGCAATATGACATGTATACATTGTCACACACGCTTTTTAATATATTTGTATAGATGTATTGATCCATCTCACCCACAATCTATCTACTATCCATAATCCATAATCCATAACCTTTTCTGAAAAGTTTATTCTTGAATTATTATACAAGTATTTCGAAAGAGTTTGTTTTTGATTAGAAGGTTATTCTTAATTATTATTATTAAAGTGTTTGAAAATAATTTATTCTTAAAGAGTTATTCTTAATTATTAATGATGGAGTTTTCGAAATGAGAAAAAATATTGCGAACTAACAAAAGTGTTACTTATCTAGTATATTTCCTACTTAGTTTTATACTGATGCGTATTTCCTTTTTCCTATTTGGCTTTCCCTGTTTACCTTTTTGGTAAGTACTTTTGCAGGTGACTTTTTGATGTGCATGGGAGCCTACTAGGAACGGGATCTTCACCTAGATAAGAGTGTTTTATGTATATTGAATTTTGAGACAATATTCACTTTTATAAATAAAGAAGTATTATTATTTTTCGTTAAAGTCGTCCGCTGCAAGTTATTTTGTTAGTTAGTAGTTGGTTGCCAAAAGCGTGTTAGTCACATGGCGATAAATTATTTATTTAAAAGCGAGTAATTTGGGAGTGTTACAAAGTGGTATCATTTTTTCATGTCTTGAAAAGATTAAAGTTGAACATTAAACTTGATGGGTAGACATAATATTGCCATATAGAGTTTCACATTTGCATTCTAAATTATGTTTGTTAAAGTTTAATTGGTTTTTTGACGATTTGTATAGATGCATCTTGCTAATGCCACCATGGATATTAAAAGAGTGGATGATGTGGGCTTTAGAGGTGGGATTTGGATATATTGGAAAACTAAACAAGTGACAGTAGAACCTATAATAAGAAAACATGACCAACATATCACCATGGATATTCAAAGAGTTGGTGTTGAATCTTGGTATTTCTCGGCGGTCTATGCTAGCCCGGATCCTACCAAAAAAAAGGAACTTTAGGAAGAATCGAAAAACTTCGCCTCAACCAACAACAAACCATGATTGATTTCAAGTGATACTAGAGTGGCTTCAGAGAGAAGTAGTGCATATTATGAAACTAATCGATGGGTTGTAAAATTTAACGAATGGATCAATGATATGGATCTCATTGAAGTTTAATTCACTGGAGCTCATCACACTTGCGCGCGTGGCAATTCTGTTGAAACGAGGAGTGCTCGTCTAGATCGAGCCCTTTGTAATGGGGAATAGGGGTGCGGTTTGAGTAAGCAAGAGTGAAACACCTATCGGCAGTTCAGTCCGACTAGGGGTGATAATGAACCTGACAAGCTCGCGAGCAGCTCGGGCTCGGCTCGGTCAAAGCTCGGTCAAAGCTCGGCTCGTTGAAGCTCGGCTCGAGCTCGGGCTCGGCTCGAGACTTAAACGAGCCGAGCCGAGCTAGGCAAAGCTCGCTCGTAAAGCTCGTGAGCAGCTCGTTTATTATTTTATATTAAAAAAAATATTCTTATTAAAAAATATTTTATATTAAAAAATTTAATACTAATTTATATTTTAATTTAGATTACAAATTATATATTTTAATTTGTGATCCAACTTCACCTCTACTCCACTAGGCACTAAAGTCCACATTGGTTAAGAAAACAAGGATCAACCTTATTTTCTTTATAAATAGCTACTATTCCTTACTTCAACTTAAAGTTTAATTTTGTATCTCCTTGGTTGGGAAACAAAAACTATACTTTATTTTCTTCATAGAGGGAATGAAGTATAATTTTAAATAGTTGATTATTTAATCCTTAAAATATTTGATAATTTTTTCTTTAGCAAAACATGGAGTCCCACATTGAAATTTTAACAATGCTAGGAGGGATTCTAAGTTATAAAAGCATATGTAAACAAAACAAGGTATAATGAGTTTTTTTCTTAACAAAACATGGAGTCCCACATTGAAATTTTAGCAATGCTAAGAGGGATTCCAAGTTATATAAGCATATGTAGAATGAGTTTGTTTATCTTAAACAAAACATAAAGTTCCACATTGAAATGGGGATAGTGAGTTTGTTTTTCTTTAACAAACCATGAAGTCCCACATTGAAATCTTAGCAATGCTAAGAGGGAAATCAAGTTATAAAAGCATATGATGGGTGAGTGAACAAGCTCACCTACTTCGAGCCAAGCCGAGCTCATTAGTCGAGCCTAAACGAGCTCGTGAGCTGAGCCTAAGCGAGCTCGCGAGCCGAGCCTAAGCGAGCTCGCGAGCCGAGCCTAAACGAGCTCGCGAGCCGAGCCTAAACGAGCTCGCGAGGCGAGCCTAAACGAGCTCGCGAGGCGAGCCTAAACGAGCTCGCGAGCCGAGTCTAAAGAGCTCGCGAGCCGAGTCTAAACGAGCTCGCGAGCCGAGCCTAAACGAGCTCGCGAGCCGAGCTCGAGCCCCAAATTTCCATCACGAGCCGAGCTCGAGCTCGCTCTCCCAAGCTCGGCGAGCTCACGAGCCGAGCCGAGCCTGGGAAATTATAAACGAGCTCGAGCCGAGCCCAGTGCTATTCGGGCTCGGCTCGCTCGATAAGCACCCCTAAGTCCGACCACTGCTCAATACTCATTTCCCCTAATGGGTTCTTCCTTATGCAAAACATGAATAAACCATTCAAGTTCCAAGCTACTTGGCTTTCACATTATAATTTCAAGGAATTTCTCAAAGATAATTGGGACCATTCTTCCGCCCTCATTCCAACTTCTAACAAACTTGCTTTAAACCTCCAAGATTGGAACAAAGAGGTTTTTGGAAATATTTTCCATTAAAAAAGAAAGCTCTTGGCTCGAATTACAGGCGTTCGAAAAGACTTGGCTATCCGAATAGTGATATGTAACACCCCGATAATTCTCTCTTTCTAGAAAATACTTTATAACAAATCTAGAGAATTACCCAGGCATTATCGCCCGTGTGGTAACGTTTCGGCTTACTCAGAATTTTGCAGCGGAAAACTTATTAAACAAAACCAACTTTATTAAACTTATGAAATAAGAGTCAAACAATGTTTGAACTGAAACACACCAACTTAAAGCTAAATTTAAAGATAAATTCCTAGAACAACTTAAATACGACTAAGTCACAAAAGCCTCTCCATCCAGATTTCCCAATGGTATGCATCTTCGAACCTGTAATGTCAATGCTTTCTTAACTCTGCTCCCCGAAGGATCACCATAGGATCAATAGGCAAAGCCATGATCACAACACAGACAAGCACGTAATCAGCAAAGCTGAGTACTACATATCAGACACAAATAATCAAGCATGATACTACAAACATAACTCTAGGATTAAATAATAACATAAGTAAATAATACTCTACAAACAACTTTTACTGAACTAACACTGGACCCAACTTTTATTACTTTAATGGAATAGTTATTGGACGAGTTGACCAACCAAAAATAGGAAATACGGTCATGACTCCGTAAACCAGAATGACCTACGATATCGAGGAACCTTTGAACTAAAGAGGAATGGTGATCAATCCAACCCTCGAAGATACATATCACGGCGGACTATGTACCCAACCCTTAGTGTCCAACTCTAGACGTGCACCAGTCTAAAGTCTATAACTTATTCTCGTTTCACTTTACGTTAAATATATTATTACTTGTGTTGACACCACAACAACCAAATAATACAATTCAATAATCACATAATCACAACAACTTCTTTTTATCTTTGAATTAACAAGTGATCCATAACTTATCAATCAAGACTCCTTTTATTTCTTTTTATCCTTTTTGAACCTAGCCAACAAAACTCCGTACCTTTACATAGGTATAATCCATACTTACCAAATAAGATCCACGTTCTTATAAGATAAATTAATAATCTCCAAGAAATCTATGTAACACATGATTTCAATCTTACTTAAATTAATCCACTTACGAATTAATACCAAAACTGAAATTATTTGTTGCATCAAACTTCCATACAAACAAGTCATACTCACACATATTCTCATTTACATGCAGCACACAGCAAGTAACATGTAAAGACAATTATAGTAAATCATATACATGACAACAAGGTCCTATACATGATACTAATAAATAAAATCATCCCTAAGGCATGTTCTAAACCATATAGCACGTAGACTATGTACGTACCTTGTATAAACGCAACGGTAGGCCACTTTTATGCTCTAAAAGTCCCCTACATGAAATCTCCGCCTAGAACAATAAATAATCAAGTAAATACTTGAACTAAAAAAAACAGCAACTTTAAAAAGTCCCAAACCCTTTTAAACGTCTTTAAAAATCGTTTTTATAATTTAAACTTCGTTATTTTTAATCCCTAGTATAGATCAACTATTCTAGTGATTAAAAACCATTAAAAACCTTAAAATACTAACTTTCTGAATTTCCAGCATTTATAAAATTTTCTAAACCTTCTGAAAATATTTTAAATGCATATAAAAATCGTATTCCAATCAAAATTCATATTATACTTTAAATATAGATTTCTAGTGATTTAAAACCCTAAAAATACATCTTTCATGATTAAAATAAAAAATAATAAATCTGAAATTTTTCTTTTTACATATGAAAACCGAATAAATTTTCATAATAAATAATAATTAACTAAATCATCGTAAATAGAAATAAAATAACAATAAAAATTAGACTTTAATGGAATCTTAAAGGAGAAGTAAAGAAAACAACCAAACAAAAGGAGGAAGAGCAGCGCCGGACTGGAAGACAGCAGCAAGGACGGCGGCAGCAGGTTTTCGGCTTCAAGAAATATTTGTGACGTTTCTTGTTCAACAAGAAACGTTACTTAGCGAAGAAGAAACGATTTTTGAGAGAAATAGAACTCACGCACAAAGAAGAGAGAGAGAAAATGTCGAGTGAGAGAGAGAAATTCGAATCACGTGCAAGGGAGGAGAGAGAAAATAAAGTGTAGGGCAAAATATTTGGGTTTTAGGATATTTAAATAGGCTAATCCTTTGGGCTTAGGAAAAGAATTTCAATAATTAAAACTTTGATGACTAACAAGATGGGCTTATTAGGACTTTAGTCATCAAATTATCCTTTCCCTTTTATTACTTTTGGGCTTTCGATTCCATTAAGTTTCTTTTCAAATATGCTTTTAATAATTAAACTCTTATTTAAAACATGCTTAATTAAATATTACAAATTTTATTAAGCTAAGAAAAATATTTTTAGTTGACTTTTAAAATAGTCAACCCTTTTTAAAAGTCAAATCATTTTCCAAACTCATTTGGATTTAAATATAATACATAAATACTTTAATATATTTTGAAAATCCTTTAAAAATGTGGGGGATTACAGTCTACCCCCCTTAAAAGAAGTTTCGTCCCGAAACTTAACACAAAACCCTCGTCTTTCGAAAGTTTGAACTCATCTTTCGAAAATCTTTTGAAGAAAGGTAGTGCCTCTAGTGCACTTTCCCATTTTTAAAACACTTGTGTTACTTATGAACACTTTTCTATGCGGAGACTCTACTTCTTTTGCACTAACATGTGCAAATTGCCCAACATAGGCATACATATACATGAAAATCTCATAAAAATAGACAAAAAGCGCGAAATTTATCGCATTCTACCCCCCTTAAAGAAAACGAGTTACGCCCTCGTAACTCACCTCAAGGAATAGGTCTGGATACTTTTTCTTCATATCCTCTTCGGCTTCCCACGTTGCCTCTTCTGACTCGTGGTTAGACCAAAGAACTTTGACAATATGAACATCCTTGTTACGCGTACTACGCACTTTCCTGTCGAGAATCTTGACAGGTCTTTCCTCATAAGTGAGGCTACTATCTATCTGAACTCGTTCAGGCTCTAACACATGGCGCTCATCAGGGATATAGCGCTTCAATTGGGATATATGAAACACATCATGCATCTTTTCAAATTCCATTGGCAAGCCAATCTATAAGCTACTTTCCCAATGCGCTCCAAAATCTCATATGGGCCTACATATTTAGCACTCAGCTTGCCCTTTTTCCCAAATCTCATAACGCCTTTGGTGGGTGATACTTTCAGGAATACTTTATCACCTACAGCGAACTCATCTTCGCGCCGTTTTAAGTCTGCATAACTCTTCTGCCTATCTTGCGCAGCTTGAATTCGAGCCTGAATCAATCTAACGTTCTTGACGGTCTCCTCAATGAATTCGTCCCCAAACTATATTCTCACTAAGTCATTCCAGCAAATGGGACTTCTACACTTCCGTCCATATAACGCCTCAAAAGGTGCCATCTTATACTCGCATGGTAACTATTGTTGTAAGAAACTCAATCAAATCTAATTGGTCCTCCCAACTCCTTGAAAACTATAGCACAAGCTCGCAACATATCCTCCATAGTTTGGTTAGTCCTCTCAGTCTGACCATCGGTCGCAGGGTGAAAGGCGGACTCATCTTTAATGTTGTCCCAAGGTTTGATTGGACCTTTTTCCAAAACTTGATAGAAATCTAGAGTCACGGTCGAAATAATGTCCTTTGGACTCCGTGCAATCTCACTACATGCTTGATATAGGTTGTAGCGAGTTGCTTCTTCTTCCATGTCTCCTTAATAGGTATGAAAACAGCGGACTTGGTCAGTCTATCCACTATAACCCAAATGGTATCATTTCCACTCCTCGACTTGGGTAAGGCAGTCACAAAGTCCATAGAAATCGAATCCCACTTCCATCCAGGAACCTCTAGTGGTTGGACTTTCCCCATGGGCCTCTTATGGTCTATCTTCACTTTCTGACAGGTTAGACACTTAGACACATACTCGACTACCTCTCGTTTCATGTTCGGCCACCAATATATCACCTTAAGATCCTTATACAGCTTGTCACCCCCAGGGTGCACAGAATACGGAGTATTATGCCCCTCATCCATAAGACGTCTTTTAAGGTCGTTCACTTCTGTGGTACACACCATCTCCCTTTAAACCTTAGACTCCCATCATCATGAATCTTGAAGTCTACTTCCTTACCTTGCTTCATTTTCTCTTTAATATTATCTAGATGCTCATTCCGACTTGACCCTCAATGATCTCATCGAAAACTGACACTCCCAAAGAAAGATTACTAAGTCTAGCCTACTTTCCCCAGGATTTAAAATTTCTAGGTTCAACCTTTGCATATCTCTAACAACTCCTCAGGGACTATCAAAGCACTCAAGCTATGACTCGATTTTCGACTCAAGGCGTCAGCAACCACATTTGCTTTCCCTCATGATACTGGATGTCTAGATCATAATCCTTAATCAACTCTAGCCATCTTCTTTGCCTCATATTCAAGTCTTTTTGGGTAAATATGTACTTCAAGCTCTTATGGTCTGTAAATATCTTGCAAGTTGCTCTAAAGATAATGTCTCCAAATCTTCAAAGCAACACTATGGCAGCTAACTCTAGATCATGGGTAGGGTAATTAGCCTCATAAGGTTTCAATTGACGCGACGCATAAGCTATTACCTTACCATTCTGTTGCAACACACAACCCAAACCATTCTTTGAAGCATCACTATAGACCTCAAATCCCTCATTCCCATCAGGTAGGGTTAAGACAGGTGCAGTGGTTAAACGATCCTTCAAGATCTGAAAAGCTTCCTCACACTTCTCATTCCACTCAAACTTGGATCCTTTTTCATCAAATTAGTCATAGGTCTTGCTATCTTCGAGAAATCTCTCACAAATCTCCTATAATAGCCAGCTAAACCCAAGAAACTCCTAATGTCAGACACACTCTTTGGAGTTGGCCACTCACTCACAGCTTGAATCTTAGCAGGATCTACAGAGATTCCTTCCTCAAGAATGCTACTTTCTCCAAACGAAACTCACACTTAGAGAACTTGGCATATAGTTGGTTCTTCCTCAAGGTTTCCAAGATAATCCTCAAATGTTCATCATGCTCGGTTTCATTCCTCGAATATATCAAAATGTCATCAATGAAAACCACTACGAACTTATCTAAAAACTGAAAGATTCTTTCATCAAGTCCATAAATATAGCAGGAGCATTGGTTAACCCAAATGGCATTACAGTGAACTCGTAGTGACCATAAGCGCGTTCTAAAGGCAGTCTTAGGTACATCCTTATCAGCTACCCTCAATTGGATATCCTGAACGTAAGTCAATCTTCGAGAACACACTAGCTCCATTCAATTGATCGAATAGGTCATCTATTCTAGGCAAAGGGTACTTGTTCTTAATGGTAAATTATTCAACTCCCTATAGTCGATACATAACCTCATCTCCCATCCTTTTTCTTCACGAACAAAACAGGAGCTCCCCAAGGCGATGCACTAGGCTGTATAACCCTTATCCAAAAGTTCTTGCAATTTGTCTTTAACTCACTCATCTCAGGAGGTGCCATTCTATAAGGTGCCTTAGATATAGGTGCAGTTCCAGGAACTAAGTCTATGGTGAACTCAACAGCTCTTGCAGGCGGCATACTTGAAATTTCACTCGGAAATACATCCATAAACTCATTCACTATTGGAACATCCTCAAGTTTTAACTCGACTTCTTTACTCACATCTTGCACACTACAGAAAAAACAGCTCACACCCCTTTCTCATCAACTTCTGCACTTGCAGAGCAGAGATCACCCCGAAGTTTTTAGGTTTCCCAAATCGTCTATATGAGGTAAATTTTCCCGAACGGTTTCTCAATACTACTTTTTGAACTTCACAATCGATCCTGGCCTTGTAATGACTTAACCAGTTCATCCCAAGAATCACATCTAAATCTTCTAGGTTGAACTCAATTAAGTCGGATGGAAATACAAAGCCTCCTATCTTCAAAGGCAGATTTCTAAATAACTTGGTACACCTTATGATTTCTCCAATAGGTATGCTAATAGGCAAATCAATCACTTCAAAATCTACTAACCCCAATTGAATTTCCTCAATCAAACTTTGCTCAAATCACTGAGCCTTTAACTCCTCAGTGGCTATTACCTCAAATGGAAATCTAGACAACGCTATGAACTTGCTATAATACTTAGAGATAGTCATACTTCTCATCCTAAGGTTTATAAACTCTAGTTTCCTCATAAAAGCAGGGTAAAACTTTTCTCTTAAAGCAGCAATAAAGGATTCCAAAATAAACTCTTTCATAATACCGAGTCTAGTCTCATTCTCTTTCTACTATAAGTCAGTCTCATCTTTCAGATACAATATAACTTGACCTAATTTCACACTCTCAGGACAGTTCACAGCCCAAAAATCTTTTCAAACTCCCTAATCCAACTTTCTAAGAGGATAGGGTCAGCTTGCCCCTTAAGGTACGACAGTTTATTCTTAGCTAGTCTCTCCAACATGTCCCAGCAGAATCGGGACACTCAACTTTTTCGAGTCACATACTTTGCCAACAGGCGAATAGCAGAAGCTAAGGCAACATTATTGTTTGACGCTCTACTTCGCGACTGAAATCTAACGTAACTCTACTTTGGGTTCCAGCATAACTTACATGTTCATCTAATAAGGCAACACTTGATTTGATCATTAAAGATCGCGCCATACAATTCCACTAAGTTTCAACAAAAGTGTTCTCTAATAATCACATAATCGTTCATGTAAAATATATTCACATCAACGTGCAAGTAGAAACAAGCAAGCAAGAATATAATCACATGATCAAAAGAATAATAAAAAAAATATTCCCATCACGTGCCCAGAATAAATTCTTACTCACTCATATAAAGTAATAATAACTTCTATTCCTCAATTGATAATAAGAATATTTTCCCAATCCAAAAGAACCAACTTATTCCTCAATAATATCAGAATAAGGAAATTTAACCCGTTGTAGCTTGACTACTTCCAACAACTAATCTTAAAGCATAAATAAATACTCTATGGAATTACACCATCATTCTCATCCTTAATTCCTTTATACTTTTATGGAGTAAACATTTCATCTTCAAAGTCTCCAATGTCTTCACTATAATAATATTAATAACAATAATAATCTGAACTCCTAAATCTAATAGATCTTCAAATCCTTTTGGATTGATGTCCATTTTCATCCATCTCTAAAACATTCGCATCGCTCAAATAAGGTCTCCAAATAATATCATAGATGTCCTTTCAGGTTTGCACTCTAGTATGATCATACTCTTGAATTACTTCATATATCGCTAACAGCGATGCCTACTTTTAACCCATAATGCATAATGATTTCCAGGCTAATGTAACTATAACTTCCAGGCTCATGACATCAAACATTCTCATCATCACTCAATATAGTTGGGTTATGATAGCTTCCTACTATATTAATTTTGCCTGACAATTCTATTAACTTGTCTGGCAGACATGGTTAGGGATCTACAACAAATAAACCTATAATGGTTTAGCACTCTTTCTAACGTGTTCCCACAAATAACAAGGGTAAACAAAAACAAAGGTATGTAAAATATAACACCTTAGCAGGCAAGAAGAGATATAACAGTTAGCAGGGAAGAAAAACATTCATGCATCAGCAGGGAAGAAAAATAAATAATGCACTTATTTGCGGGGAAGAAAATAATGATGATGCTGAACTAATTTTTCAATGCAGGCATATAATATTTCTATCCTATATGCCCTTCTTATACTACCCCTCACAATGTCATGCTATAAACCTTAAAGGCATGAAAAATAATGCAGACACTTTTTATAAATAACATTACTTTTGTGCCTAAAATAAATTTTCTAAGAAAACAAATTTTGAACTCCAAGGTTACTCGAAAAAAAAAATTCACTCGAATTTTTTTTTTTCCGGACGTCTCACGTTTTCGAAAAAAAAAAAATTTCGAACTCGTAAAATTTTCGGAAAAGAATTTCGAACCTCGAATTTCCGAAAAATATCGGTTGTTAAAAAAAATTTGATCCTCAAAATATTTTGTCTCACTTTTCAAAATGAAACGTAGGAGCATACTAAGGTTTCCTTCAAATAACTAATAAGCTAGGTAACTTAAAACTAAAGTCACCTAATAAGCTAGTTAGTTAGGCGCCTATAAGTCTTAAACTAACCTAAAGCTCCACGATACCACTTTGTAACATCCCGATAATTCTCTCTTTCTAGAAAATACCTTTATAACAAATCTAGAGAATTACCCAGGCATTATCGCCCGTGTGATAACGTTTCGGCTTACTCAGAATTTTGCAGCGGAAAACTTACTAAAACAAAATTAACTTTATTACACTTATGAAATAAGAGTCAAACAATGTTTGAACTGAAACACACCAACTTAAAGCTAAAGTTTGAAAGATAAATTCCTAGGAACAACTTAAATACGACTAACGTCACAAAAGCCTCTCCAATCCAGATTTCCCAATGGTATGCATCTTCGAACCTGTAATGTCAATGCTTTCTTGACTCTGCTCCCCCGAAGAATCACCATAGGATCAATAGGCAAAGCCATGATCACAAACACAGACAAGCACGTAATCAGCAAAGCTGAGTACTACATATCAGACACAAATAATCCTAAGCATGATACTACAAACATAACTCGTAGGATTAAATAATAACATAAGTAAATAATACTCTACAAACAATTTTACTGAACTACATGGACCCAACTTTTATTACTTTAATGGAATAGTTATTGGACGAGTTGACCAACCAAAAATAGGAAATACGGTCATGACTCCGTAAACCAGAATGACCTACGATATCGAGGAACCTTTGAACTAAAGAGGAATGGTGATCAATCCAACCCTCGAAGATACATATCACGGCGGACTATGTACCCAACCCTTAGTGTCCAACTCTAGACGTGCACCAGTCTAAAGTCTATAACTCATTCTCGTTTCACTTTACGTTAAATATTATTATTACTTGTGTTGACACCACAACAACCAAATAACGCATAGTTCAATAATCACATAATCACAACAACATTCTTTTTATCTTTGAATTAACAAGTGATCCATAACTTATCAATCAAGACTCCTTTTATTTTCCTTTTTATCCTTTATTGAACCTAGCCAACAAAACTCCGTACCTTTACATAGGTATAATCCATACTTACCAAATAAGATCCACGGTTCTTATAAGATAAATTAATAATCTCCAAGAAATCTATGTAACACATGATTTCATCTTACTTAAATTAATCCACTTACGAATTAATACCAAAACTGAAATTATTTGTTTGCATCAAACTTCCATACAAACAAGTCATACTCACACATATTCTCAATTTACATGCAGCACACAAGCAAGTAACGTGTAAAACAATTATAGTAAATCATATACATGACAACAAGGTCCTATACATGATACTAATAAATAAAATCATCCCTAAGGCATGTTCCTAAACCATATAGCACGTAGACTATGTACGTACCTTGTATAAACGCAACGGTAGGCCACTTTTATGCTCTAAAAGTCCCCTACAATGAAATCTCCGCCTAGAACAATAAATAATCAAGTAAATACTTAAACTAAAAAAAATACAGCAACTTTAAAAACGTCCCAAACCATTTTAAACGTCTTTAAAAATCGTTTTTATAATTTAAACTTTCGTTATTTTTAATCCCTAGTATAGATCAACTATTCTAGTGATTAAAAACCATTAAAAACCTTAAAATACTAACTTTCTGAATTTCCAGCATTTATAAAATTTTAAACCTTCTGAAAATATTTTAAATGCATATAAAAATCGTATTCCAATCAAAATTCATATTATACTTTAAATATATATGATTTCTAGTGATTTAAAACCCTAAAAATCACATCTTTCATGATTAAAACTAAAAATAATAAATCTGAAATTTTTTCCTTTTATGCATATGAAAACCGAACTAAGTTTTTCATAATAAATAATAATTCAACTTATAATCATGTAAATAGAAATAAAATAACAATAAAAATTAGGACTTTAATGGAATCTTAAAGGAGAAGTAAAGAAAACAACCGAAACAAAAGGAGGAAGAGCAACGCCAGACTGAAGACAGCAGCAAGGACCGGCGGGCAGCAGGTTTTCGGCTTCAAGAAAATATTTGTGACGTTTCTTGTTCAACAAGAAACGTTACTTAGCGAAGAAGAAACGATTTTTGAGAGCAAAATAGGAACTCACGCACAAAGAAGGAGGAGAGAGAAAATGTCGAGTGAGGGAGAGAAATTTCGGAAGTCACGTGCAAGGGAGGAGAGAGAAAATAAAGTGTGGGGCAAAATATTTGGGTTTTTAGGATATTTAAATAGGCTAATCCTTTTGGGCTTAGGAAAAGAAATTTCAATAATTAAAACTTTGATGACTAACAAGATGGGCTTATTAGGACTTTAGTCATCAAATTATCCTTTCCCTTTTTATTACTTTTGGGCTTTCGATTCCATTAAGTTTTCTTTTCAAATATGCTTTTAATAATTAAACTCTTATTTAAAACACGCTTAATTAAAATATTACAAATTTTATTAAGCTAAGAAAAATATTTTTAGTTGACTTTTAAAATAGTCAACCCTTTTTAAAAGTCAAATCATTTTCCCAAACTCATTTGGATTTAAATATAATTACATAAATACTTTAATATATTTATGAAAATCCTTTAAAAATGTGGGGGATTACATGATAGAGGATCAATCAAACTTGAAGCCAAATTCAGAAGAGAGTTGGATGAAGTGCTTGATCGAGAAGCTACGTTGTGGTATCAAAAATCGCGTGTGGATTGGATCTTGTCTCCTATGAATCAGTAGTCACTGTGTTGGTCTCTATTATTTAAAGACATGTCCATGATTTCTTAGGACATGAGCCTACGAAAATCGGCCTATTATTTGATTTCCACATTAAATCGTACGATATTCTAAGCCTACACTATTCGGTCATGTGCTTAAATCAACCAATGCAAGGTCTATTCATTCCTAATTAAGAGACACCAATGGTGATTGTTAGAAGTTATCTCATTAAATTTAGTAGTTAGAGGGTTTCATCCAACCAAATATGCCCAAGATACATAGCGTCGGAGGGTTTATTGATCGTTTGTCTCAATTATTCTCTCCGAATAAATCATTCAAGAAATACAACAACGTCATCCATCGTACTTTATCGGCTTATTCTCCCATGGTGAGCCACTATGGTTCGGGGTTTCATCCATACCGAGACGCATGAGCCATTGTGTTGTGTAGATTGTCTTTTATCCTATGAATCAATAGTCATTGTGTTGGTCGCTATTATTTAAAGACATGACCCATGATTTCTTAGGACATGACCTTAAGGAATTCTACCTATTATTTTATTTCCACATCAAATCGTACGATATTTTAAGCCTAAAGTGTTGGGCCACGTGCTTAAATCGACCAATACAATGTATATTCATTCCTAAATAAGTGGGACCAATGGTAATTATTGTATGCTATCTCATTCAAAGTAGTGGTTAGAATGTTTCATTCAACCAAATATGCCCAAGATACATAGCGTTAGAGGGTTTATTGACCGTTTTATAAATTGTTCTCTCCGAATAAATCATTCCAACTACAATAACGTCATCGATCGCTCATATCTTATCGTCTCATTAACCTATGGCGAGCCACTATGGTACGGGGGTTTCATCCATACTGAGATGCTTTAGGATGATTATTCAATGGTTACAACAAGAGTAACCAGTTTATTATATAGTACGTAACAATATCGTATTGGAGTATATGACATACGTCTTTGTGGGATCATTTGGTGTCAGAGATTGGTTGTGTTCTCAAGGTACCGATGCTTATGCATGTCTTAAATGGATAAAGATGGATCGTGTCCTAAATGGCTAAAGCCGAGTCGGGTCCTAAATAGATAAATTTGGGTCGTGTCCTAAATGGCTATCCTAGAAAATCGAGTAAATCGACCAAGGCAAAATATTTGGGTCATGACCTAAAATATATGGCATGACATGAAGGTTGGGGAATGCCCTAATACTAAAATTCTGGGTATGTCTTAGAAATCGACCAAGTGTTAAAGGTTGGGTGTTCACCGAAAATATTTGACAGGACAAAAAGTCTGGGTCATGTTCTAATTTTTTCTTTCTTATTCTGTCAGAGAAATATGATACCAGTTTATCGCCGATAACATATCTGCAATCTAAAATATCTGGTGCAAAAATCTTACTCGAGGTGGAGATCAGCGTTGCTGGTGCAAAGGTTTGATTCCGGGCATATAGGAATACGGGAAGGGAATGACAGACTACAAATTACATAAAGAAATCTACTTCCAAGAATATCAGTCATCATCGCAGGCCGAGCATCAGTCAGCGTCACTGGCCTAACATCATTCATCGACGTCGGCATACATGTTAGAGATACTTTTTATGGGGATAGGAGAATTTCACAATTGTGAAAGAGGAACCGCAGGAAGAAGAGAGAGAAAATACCCTCAAAAGTTAAAAAAAATATTTTCAGAAAAATAAATTTTCGACATTATTTTTTATTTTGCAATTTATTTTGGTATTTTTTATTTTATTTTTCGGTATTTATTGAGATTTTCATGAATCAATTTAGGGTATTTTTATAAACGATACAAATGTTTTTGAGTAATAGAAATAAAAGTGAGCTATTGCAAACTTGTGGTTCACATGCATTTGAGGCCCACATTTTTAATGATCATATTTCAACTATGATCACCTTAGACTTTTTCCCTATTGGGAACAGTGGCGGAACTATGCTTATTCCTAGTTGGTCACGTAACCAACCATAAATTTGGGGAAAAAAAATCATAACTTACATCAAGCGTTTTCTCTCTCCTAACGAAGACACTCCACTTCCTCTCTCCTTTAACCTCAAGGTCCTCAACTAAAATTATTGATTTCTTTTACCCCGAATCTCATTTTTCTCTCAAATCTTCAACTAAAATTATCATCTTGCCCTGATCTACCTAATGATACCCGTTTTACCTTTTTCAGAGATAAAAGTTTTTCATCCAAAACCCTAGAATTTGGGAAAAAACTCGTATGATGGTGAATGATGTTTCAAAATTAAAAAGTTGTATTTTCTCTTAGACTCTATGTTGTTTCTTCTCAAGATTGAGATAGAGAATGCTAAAAAGGTGCTGACCATGGTAGACAATTGAGTAGATCACACTTTTGTTCCCATTAGAGGATATTATGCTTTTACGGGCTCTTCAACAACCCATATTTTCCAAGCCTAACAATTTTGTTCACCACTCTTCTCTCACTCTTCATCTCTCTTCGTGAGTCCATTCTCCAGTCTCCGTCTTCTCTGGCAATTCACTCCTCTCCTTGATTCTTTTTAATCTCAATATGCCTTGTATTTGTAATTGTTTCTGTCAGAGTAAAGTAAATTGTAAATATTATTTTTTTGGTCATGTGGGTGTGTGGTTCTAGTGTTTTTCGATGAAAAACTTTTGGCCTTAAAAACGTATTAGTTCTAGATGATTTATAAAAAATTCCCCATAGATGATAAATTTATGTAATTTTCGATTTATTTGTTTGTTTGTTGTCTGATTCAATCCCATGATATAATTCTGTCCTTTAGAACTTAATGCTGAAATCATTGTTGTCATTTTGAATGATGTAGTGATGGTATTGTGATTAGGAATTAGTAGTTTTGTGATTTAGTTATTAGGATTTCATTGTTTTGATGATGATGATGTATGATGTACATATTAATATGGCGTTTTCAATTGATTTGTTTAATCTAATTAAAAATAATAATTTAATTTTCAAAATAAAATGAGAGGACTATTTCAAGTTTTTTGCTAAAAAGAATAGATATTTATTGTTGTTGGAAACCTTAAAATTTTTTTAATACATTAGTCGTTGGTTGTATTGAGGTGTGACCAATCATTGTCAAATTCCAGAATCTGCCACTAATTAGAAATACCAGATTGATAAGGAAAAAACACCAAACATGCAACTCTATACATAATGAATGGTCACGTTGAATCATTGATCTTTAGACTGATAGAAGGGATATGTCTACGTGTTGCTCAACTAGTCGTCACTTTTACTAGTTAGGATCAGTTGTTATTGTTGTTTTTATGAATTATGATATAACTATAGTGATATAAACATAGCTTAGTCAAGCCTTGTACTTACATTGATTCATTGTAAATTTGTAAAAATTAAAAGAAAAAATTGACGATAGAGGTCTCAACTTTGAGTGATAATTTTTAAAAGGTCTGAATTATTGATTAACCTATGTAGGTCCCAACTTTAGGGGGTATTAACTTTTAGCGGGCCTTAGTGACTTGAAACTGGCTTAATAGGTCATAACTTGTAAAACTTGGGTCACACCAGAAGGGTTAATTGAGGGAGGGAAGTAAGAACTAGGTGAGATTTTAAAAAAAAATCGTCAGTTTTAAGTCACTGAGGCCCGCTAAAAGTTAATACCTCCTAAAGTTGGGACCTACACAGGTTAATCAATAGTTCAAACTTTTTAAAAATTATCGTCCAAAGTTCAGACCTCTATTGTCAACTTTTTCTAATTAAAAGTATCTCGAGATATTTCTTCTTAGCTGTCCAAGACATTCTAACTACAATCAATAATCTAATTTCTTAACTTTACACCTTACTTACAAAATCCTAAATCAAATTCACAACTTAAATCAATTTCACAAACTTAATTAATTAATAATTTACTCTAATTACAATTTAATTAACATACAACTTAATATAATAGAAATCAGATTATACAATATTAGGTACTAAAAGAAAATCATATTATACATATTTTTTTTCTATACCACTACGTCTCGCGGGCGTCAAACACCGACAACCAAACTATGGTGGCGACTAGCCCATGCACCACCGCACTCGCGCACCGCACGCACGCCTCAATGAGCTTCCACTTTCTTTGTGCGACTCACACACCACACTCGCACAACTCTCACACAACCACGGTTCACGCTCGTTTGCACCACACTCGAGCCACCCGCCTCGCTTGTTGCACATCACCCTCGAAACCCTCCTTGGTTCGCACACACCCAGCAGCATCCGCCATGGGTCTCGCTAGCAAGAACACTACCGTCGCACAAAATCTCGCACGCTCGCTTGTTCGCACACTCTCGTCGCGCGAAGCCGCGAACCGCTTGCACAACACCTTCGCACAGTCTGACTGCTCGAACACCACACACACCACACGCACACATGCCGTCCCGCACCGTCGAAGGGTATGAGACTCAAAGAGGGAGAAAACGGCGAGGGAGAAGGAGAGAGAATCTGAGAGAGAGTGAGAGAACGATTGAGAGAGAGAGAGGGAGAGAGACAGAGCTGAGAGGGAGATGGAGAGAGATTAGGGTTTTTTGAAATTTTTATTCTTTTATTTTTATTCTCTCCTATTTATAGTGTATCCATCCTAAGTCTAATATGACTTAGTTTATTTTATTTATTCCGAAATTAAAAATGAACCGAACTATAATATAATTAAGTTATAGTTGTAAGCGTACCCAAACTGCATTATTATTATATTTTATTTTTGTAAGTAATATTGAAATATCTTTCAATTCTATTCATTATATTTTCTTATTTATAAAGAATAACTCCAAACAAACGGAGTATTACATCCTATCTGGTTGTATCTACCGGAGCTACCCATTGAACTCTTTGCTAGGAATATTCTAAAGAGAGTGGATAATTCATTTCGAAGGGTCTTAAAAATCGATACCTACTATTTAGTGGGAGGGAGACGCCGGTTTGTGGCGTTATGTGTCCTTGTTGACGGTGGAAGGACACCGCCGAGCAGCATATGGATTGGAAACCAAAGCCAATGAATCATATATGCAGAGAGCCCGTGGTTCTGTACCTTTTGCGTTGAGTTTGGCCATAATCAGAAGAACTGCACGCGCTGCCGAACACGAGTACAGGTGCAAGGAAAAGGAAAAGTCAATGGGAAAAAAAAGAGGGAGGAAAAGGACGAGACATTTACAAGAGTGGGAAGACATGGAGGAAAGTCTCACACTTCACAGATGCCGAGAAAAGAAGGAAAAGAGGTAAAGTGGAGATCTTTTGTCAAATGGACCCCAAAAAAAAGAGGAGAGAGGTTGAAAGGGGAAAAGAAAGCGACAGAAGTACAACCCCTATCTGATGGGAAGGTTCTAAAAAAGAAAGAAACCCCCAAAAAGGAGCAAACCCAGTTATCGAGCAAAGTAGTCCTTTTGCAGCTCTACAACTTTTAGAGGAGGAAGGAAATCAGCCCAAAATCTCTGCAACACCCCTTTCACCCCTCCCCTCTCGAAACGTGGCACCATGTCAAATCAAGATCACCCCCTTCAAAACACCCCTGAAAACCTTTAAGGGGGCGTTTGGTTCATATGATGGTATGGGTTTGGAATCAGGAATGAAACTAAAGTGGTATGGGTTTGGAACTTGATACTTAATACCTTGTGTTTGGTTTCATTTAGGAATGAAAAATCTTCTTTTATTTGATACCTATAGGTAAGGTATGAGCCATACCCACCTCTCCCCATGGGTTTCTAAGCCCCATACCTTATGGGTTTGAGGTATGGGTTTAAAATTTTAGAAATAAGTTAAACAAACACTAGGTATGGGTTTTGTTCATTCCAAACCCATACCTCATACGTAAAACTAGTGAACCAAACACCCCCTAAGTCTTGGGAAAAAATATGGGCCATCCCACTTCTAATAATACTTACCACCACCCAACTCTGAAATCACCCAAAACACAAACCTAAACCAATAACTCCCAAACAAAGAATCCGCATAGATCTCTTTATAACCCTTCACCTTTCCCTATCAGACTCCCCTCCACCACCCTTGTCGCCACAATCCTCTCCAAGCCCACCCAGAATGAGACTAGTCAAGTACGAGGAGAATATTCGCTTTGCAAGGCTAGCTCGATCGATCAAATTGGACTTCAACCTGGGTAATGCAGATTACTCCTACCCGACTCGATGGAGGTGGGAAACCCAATACTACACAGATTTGAGTCTTCAGGAAGTCAAATCTCTGATCCTCGACCGGCTCCGCCTCCCGGAGTGACACCAGCTCTTAGTAATGTATGCTCCTTTGGAACTAATGCCACCCCACCTTCCTCAGTTCACATACAAAGCACATTTACCATCTCTCCTAAGTATCTTCACAAAATGGTTCTTGATGAAGGAGGTCGAAGTCGAGAGCGTGGACCGAGACGTCATGCAAAATCTCGGACCATGGCTCGACCCAACACCAATGTTTCCTAAACAAAACCCCACTGCCTAGAAGGATGAAAATTTTGTTCTAGAATGCTCGTGGGATCGGACGACCGTCGTTCAAGCAAATTTTGAAGATGTTGATGAAGCAACACATGCCGAGTATGGTAGTGATTATCGAGACATGGGTCAGCCAGGCTAAAATCAGGGAGGTGGTTAGGGACATTGGCATGGACTCGTGGCATCTCGTGGAACCCATCGGATTCACAGGGTGCATCCTACTCCTATGAAAATATGATGCACTAGATTTTCAAGTAATCGGAGAAGCTGCGTATGCGGTTCACGACATTGTTGAGGTAAATAATTCTAAAAAGAACTTTGTTTTATCTACTATATATGTTAATGCTAAATTTAGAGTGAGGAAAAATCTTTGGAATCATCAATGTAATTTTGCCGCAAGTATGAATAAACCATGGATCATGTTAGGAGACTTTAATAAAATCCTTGATCAAAGTGAAAAAATTGGTGGGAAACGTATAAATGTTAGTCGTGCCACCTTATTTGCAGAAACCATATGAATACTTGTAATCTTGTGGATATAGGTTATAATGGACCAAGATACACGTGGACCAATAAACGGAAAATTAATCCCATTATGAAGCGTCTTAATCAAGGGTGGGTGAACCCATAAGGCCTTGTGATGTACCCGGACTTAAACATGTGGCATTTATCGAGGATCACTTCTGACCATTTCTCTATCCTTTTAAATTTTTGATATGTCTATGTACCATTGTTTAGTCAGGCCTTTTCGCTTTGAACCAATGTGGCTTAGCCACGAAACCTTCTCGGACCTTTTTAGGGATGCATGGTCTAGAAATAACTTGAGTATTATCATAGGCCTAGAAGCTTTCTGGGTGGTCCTTAAGGAGTGGAACGACCATACTTTTGGGAACATCTACCTTTCAAAAAATCGAGTCCTGGCTAGGCTTAGGGCAACCCAATCAAAGCTTCAAATTAACCGTTGGTCTCATTTTTACCAAAATTTGGAGGAAAAGCACCAAAAGAAGCTCATCATTTATTTTAGATAGAGAGGAATTCTTGTGGCAGACTAAAAGTAGGATGGAGAGAGTTGCCTAGGGGGAGAGAAGCACTAGGTTCCTTCACAGGAGTGTCCTTATGAGGAGGCAGAGAAATAAATCTTAACTCTTAAAAATACTGTAGGCTAAGATCTCCATGACCCACATGAAATTAAGCCTCGCATCCTCAGTTTCTACCAAAACCTGTATACCACTAACCAAGGTTCCTCCTTCAGGGACCCTAACCTAGGTGGCAATGAGATTGTGGGTCACTGAACCTCCACTCTTCAAGCGGTTAAGGAAGCCCTATTCTCTATGAAACCTCTGAAATTCCCGAGCCTTGACGGTTTCCACCCGATCTTTCAAAAGGCATGGGCGCGGTAAGTGCTGATCTTTTAGCGGATATAAAAAAATGGTTTTGCAGTAAAACTGTCTCGGAAGGCCTGTGTGAGGCAACCATTGGTCTAATTCCAAAAGTGAACTCTTTGGAGACGATTAAACAATTTCGCCCCATTAGTTTATGGAACACCCTTTACAATATAGTGACAAAAATTTTGGTCAATAGGGTAAAGCCTTCAATGCGTTTATGAATATCTCCTGACCAAAGCAGCTTCATAAAAGGGCGAGGACCAGATGTTAACCTTGTAGTTGCCTCTAAGGTTCTCCATTCTATGAGCAAAAAGAAAGGAAAATAGGGGTAGTTTGCTTTAACGATTGACCTAGAAAAGGCCTATTATCGAGTGGAGTGGAGCTTTGTGAGGGAGTGCCTCCCTTTTCATGGATTAGATACCCAGACCACACAATTAATTATGAATTGTGTCTCTCAAGCCTCTTCCACCGTCCTCGTGAATGGGAGAAAACCCCCTCTGTTCAGGCACTCTAGAGGTCTTCGCCAAGGGGACCCTAAGTCCCCCTATCTGTTCAACATATGCTTAGAAGCCCTGTCCCGTATGATTCTTGAAGCATGTGAGAATAAAACTTGGACCTGTAATATCCCGAAAATTTGAGCTTGATTAAAACTAATAAAAAAACCTAATTAAAATATTTAATTTAATTATTTGAAATAAAAGAAATCAACTATTTAATAAAATAATCTAAGTTACTTTGGTTGTAGAAAGTAGGAAAAGTTAGTATTTTAATAAATACAAAAGAATTAGAAATATGGAAAATCACCATGACCACACAATTCATCTTTTTCCTCAATCTTTCTCTCCTTGTATCCCAAGACATTCTAGAAGACCTTAATCCCCGAGTATTTTTCAACATTAATAAGTATCTATTAGTTTAATGAAGTTTAATTCCTAAAATTTACTATAAATAGTATGCTAATTTCACTATTCATCTCCACCCAAAAATCAAAAAATTTCTAACACAAACTACCCACAACCTCCACCATTTCTGGCTACCATCATCATCACCCGTCTGATGCCCCTCCCCCTCTACCGCCCAGACCCCGTACGCACCACCGCCGACCGCTAGCACAGGTCCCCCTTTGCGTTACTTCTTCCTCGCTCCTCCCTCTTGTCTCGTTGTCCCTCCCCCCTTCTCCCCTGACGTCTCTCTCCTCCTAGGCCCCTCCTTGGTTGCTTCCCCCACTCTTGCTTATGTCGCCGCACCACCTAACCTGCCGGAACTTCGACCACCCCATCCCCCGTTCGTTGCTTGTGTTTATAAACAAGTGAAGTGAAGTCTATATTTTCCTTCCTATTATTGTTTTGAAAAGTCTAAGTCATTAGTTTAGGCTTAGTAATTTACATGACCCATTAGTATATTGGGCTAATTAACTAGAAGTATAATTTTACTTTTGTAATTTAATTAAAATCTACATTGTAGGTAGTAAACTTAGCTACGCATAAGTGTACTTATAATCTTTCAAGTTTAAATATAGATACTTAGTATGATTAATAAATCAAGTTGATTGAACTTAGTTCATTAAACTTAATGTTAGAACATTCACTCTACATCATGAAAAAAAGCATACAACCTAATTATATTTTTAAATAGATTATGACAGAATCAATATTATTACACTTTTATTATATAAAAGGTGTCGTTTGTTGATTAATTAAGTTATAATTTCATGCTTGCCTATTTATAACTTAAATATATCGATTATAAAGTAATACTAATCAAGTACACTTGGATTATAAGTATAATGTTAGTAAGATTATTCTAAGTAATGAATTATTATTATAGTCTCACTTTTTAACATGATGAAATGAATATTGCTTCTTAAGAGCAACTCCAATGGTTGTTTAGAAGTCCTTGCTTACAATTTTCTAAAAGATAGAGCTACTAGCTTTATTGTTGGAGACAAATTTAGCTTGTTGCTTTGTGAAGCCAAGTAGCTCCACAAAGCTACTAGCTTTGTCAATTTTTTGTGGGCCCCACTTTCACTTTTCTCTTTTATATTTTACTTTCCAATACACTTTCTCTCTATATAATTGGAGTTATGACATGTGGGACCTATAAAAACTACAAGTAGTTGTAGTTTTCCAATGGGAGAGGTTGTAGCTTGGAAATGTTGTAGTTTGGAAATATGATGTGGCATACAAAGCTACAACTACTTGTAGCTTGCCATTGTGGGTGCTCTAAGCTGTAAATTAAGTAAGTCGTTAATATATGGACACTAACTAGTTGAAAATAACACTAGTACAAGTTAAATTCTAACAATTAATTAGATAACTACTTTAGTGTTAAAAGTCTAATTAAAATATGAAAGTTCTATTATCACAAACACCAAACTTAGTTATGTTATACTCTAAAATACTAAGTTGATATAGTTGGTCATGTGTTACATGTTAATAATATCAAGGACATAGCACTGAAGTACTTCCTTATTCGTTTAGGTCCCAATTTCATAAGCGGAACGTTTGATTAGGCAGCGAAAATTCTTCGTTACAAGGTACGTACGCGTACCAGTTCAGTTACAATTACTATAGTATCATGTTAAGTTGTGATTTATTCTATCGAAATCTAGAATCTTGATAGGGAACGATTGTGATTGCTAAGATTGTTTAGTAACATGATTGTGATTGGAAATCGATATGTAGCATTTTAATGTGTAATTCTATCGTATCATAAACATGATTATTGGATTTGTATTCTTTGATATATGGTGTAACAAGGATGTTACAAGAAGTAAAGATTTGAGTATTGTATCAAAGAAGGAACATTACATGATTATATGTTTAATGTAGTATGAATGGACAACACTAAGAAAGGATTTTTGACAATAAACTTGTAGTTGGACTCCCTACAAGTGATGAATAATGGGGGAGGGGGGAGTGTGGGACTTGTTCTACACTCCTACACAGGCCTACTGTGACGACAGTAGTGTCCTTATAAAATTTGATAACTCAAGTAGGCGGAAGGTTCCGTACGATCTTGGGGGTATGCATACTAAGGTGATGGATGTGGGACGGAACGAAATCGTATTTGCATTTCATCTAATACACCAAGTTGTCTATTAAGGATTAAGTAGTCCGTATGACGATTCTAGTAAGATGACGGTGCCCGTTCGCTGCCAACTAAATAAAAAGTAAAGAATGTAATGATATTGTAGTATCATGTCTAGGAATGATCCTTATTGCTTTGTTTATGCTTTGTATGCACACAATGCTTTATTATGTACTCAACATAGCTGATTGTGTGTTAATTGTGTTGTTTGTTGACCTTTGATGAACCATTGATGCTACAATGGGGAGTAGACTAGGTGTGCTGGTGTTGCTGAATAATGTTGAGCATACGGGGGATAGTTCTTATTATTGAAACTTTAAAGCGTTTTAATTAAGCATTATAAGACTATTATGATTTACTTAATTAGTTTGTGGTTTGAATAAAAAGGGATCGTTGATGATTCCCGAGTTGTAGTTACATCTTTATTTCCGCAACAGTTCAGTTTTCGTGACAATGATTTAAGTTAACATTTTTCTTTTCAATAAGCCTTGCGTTTCACCGCGGCGGTAACACTCCCAAAGTCAATGCGACGTAGTCGTAGATGTGTATGGATTTTGGGGGTGTTACATAGGAAGTTGGTCACTCTTGGCCTGAGAGGGCATGAACCCAGACACCCACTGTTGCACCTATACTAGAGAACCCAAGAGTAACCAGTATCCTCCAGCTAAAACCTTCAGCTTCTCGAACATGGATTGACATTTAATATTGTAGAAACCATTCCCAATAGACGTGAATCCTCTGCTTCCCTTTCATTGCCAAAGTTTGCTTAACTCCTTCTTAAGAAAGTCTAGGGAGAAGGATCTCCCCACATTTTTGCAGGTGGTGGTGGTTTCCCGAGGTTTGGATATTGCCTCATACTCCTACAGGAAAATGGGTATAAACACCTCGTGTGCTTCCATTGGACCTCGGTGCTCAGTGGCAAAGACATGGGGGGTGGAGGTATAGGAATCCAGTCCTCACCTTGGGGTTGTGATGTGTTTTGGATTCGGGCATCCTTAAAGGATTCTCCCCTGAAATTGGGTTGAGGCTTGCTCTGGTAATAGGGGTGGAAAGTTTGGTGGTTGGTCGGGCTTACGAAGCGATACGACTTTTGGCATGGACTCACGGCATTGCAGGTACTCCCATGGATCAGTTGAGGGCTCTGGCTGGGCTGGGGACTTTGGGTCTTGAGGGCAGTGGGTTGGGGTTTATTATTTGGGTTCTCTCACTCTATTACTCCTCTTCTATATGTACCATTTTCTAACTTAACCATTTATTTTTATATATATAGTCGCTTGTTTTGACCAATAGTTGTTCAACTCTTGTATCTATTATTTATTAACACAATGCCCTCCTTTTTTTCTTCTTCTATTCATCATTCCCCTCTATAACTATATGTGTTAGTATTAGGTTCATATTAAATTTAATAACGATTAGGTCCATTTAAGTTTTTTTAAAGTAGAAACACAATATAGTCCAAACAACACACATCATACTATTGTAGTAGGCCACACGTAATAGTTAACAAACAATTTATTACAATATGATAATAGTACGTAGATCCACGATTTTAACCATCATTACTATTATTAATGCTAATACAAAGACCAGCAATTAAATAAACATGCAAATATATTAAACACTCCACAACATTTGAACTCGATAGATTTGGATATCAATTGAGCATCGATCATTACGGTTGATATATATCATGCTTTAAGATGATGATCCTCGATATCTTTGGTGATAGAGATGCAGAAGTCCATAATTTTGGTAGGGTAGGGCCCATCATCAGCAATCTTTTCAAACTCAGCCAGCCACTTCACTGCGGTTTCTTCACCTCTTGGAATCACGTGAACACTGATAGTTAAGCACTTAAATTCCTTGAGAAGGTCTCCTTCAATAATTTTGAATCTAACTGACTTGTTTTCTTCATCTATGGCTTCCACTATCTCCTTAGCCACACATTTCTTACCATCTGCAATAATCCATGCATTATTACAAATGGAGTAAAAGTAATGTGTATATAAACATGAAATGAAGTTTTTTTAAATAGGTATTATTTAGGGCCTGTTCTCCCCAGCTTATTTTCAGTTCAGTTCAGTTAAGTTCAGTTCAGTTCTTGACAATACTTTTACTCTCACATATCACTATTCATTTCAGTTCAGTTCAGCTGTTTTATGTCGAAGAGAACATACCCTTTGTTTAGAAATTTATGATAGAATCACAGGTAGATTATTGCTATTAATGATTAGTTATGCTAAATGTTTCAACTTTCAATATTTTAGTCTATTTATATACAGCTTTAAGGGGTAATTAACCCATTTATACATCATAATTGTATCTGAGACAACACCAAAACGACCATGTAAGATTTCAAGTTCAGAGAGTGGATTTGGTAATACTGTTTAAACATTACAGGGATAAACTATTGATATCTGTATCCAAGAGAGTAATAAAAAAAGAGGTTGTGAAGGAGTTAAACACTAATCCAAGGAGACAAAAAATTCAATCTTTTTATGTACATGACTGAATTAAGCACTTTTGACTATTAAACAGTGGAATTCAATCATTGGTAAGGAGTTATATATACTTCTTCTATTTTGAAATAAGTGAAACGCTTAAAACCTCATAAGTGAAATAAGTGTTTAGTTATTTCAGAATGAAGATAGTATTTTTTTTTAATTTTTATGGTAATATTGTTATAACGACTTAACAAAGAGTTTATTGAGTACAATAGAACAGTGGTCAAAAGTTTACTCCCTCCGTTTCAAATTATAAGGCATGTAAACCACTTTTATGCATATTAAAAATTTAGTTAGTTTTAGTTAGATTTACATAAGTGATAAGAATCAACATTAAATATTGTATTGATAATAGAATATAACCTATAATCTTATCTTGATAATATAAAGTTGTATTTAATTTTATATTGGTAATGTAAAATGCCTTATATTTTGAAACAATTTTTTTTATCTAAAATACCTTATAATTTGAAACAAAGGGAGTATTAATTATCGTATTTCGATCGTTTAGAACCTCCTGCTTTAGCTATCCTCTTACTTTCTGAGCAAATTCTTACTTATTCTCATGTTGGTATAGATTCAATCCAATAAGTTTTAATAAGATGTAAACCTAATAAAAAAAACTTCAATGAATTCTAGCTAGTTTCAATATATTTTAACACCTTATAAATTAAGTTTTAATAAATTTCAATAAAATTAAATTTATTTTAATAAATTCAAAGAATCTCAGTTAAAATAAAATCAACAAAAATAAAGATAACAGAACCCAAATATATAAATCATAAAGATTGAAGATTATTGTTGTAAGACCGAGATATACCTTAACCACGCCAACGCTGTATATGAATTGTAAACAAAGTTGTGCCCCGCCCGAGGAAAGGAAAATCTTTCTAATCAGTTTGCCATTTTCGATATAGAAAATATTGAAACCAACATGGTCCAAAATATAGAGCACAGAACATCTCAAATTAACTTTTCCGTTCTTGCCATGTTTGTCTATTATGGGTCGATATATATTAAGTTTCCCGTAATCCCGTTCCAGTCTAAACCAGAAAAATAGACTAGAAATTTGGATCAAATTAGACCGCATTAAACAAAGATAGACTAGAATTTTTCCAGTTGGTCCTTGGTTTTAGAATATAAAAGTGAGTGATTCGGGCAATACCCGAGTTGTTTCTTTTCGTAAATGTTTGATTTGTGAGGAAAAAATTGATTTCATAATTTGAACAATACAAGAAATTGGAGTAAGCGTAGGGGTGACAAAAGTTGACCTAATCCGAGAACCCGACTTGAACCTAATCCGAAATAAGTGGGTTCGGGTTAAAGTTTTCAACCCATTTAGCTAAATGGGTCAACTTGAATCCGACCACCTGAAAACCAAACGGGTTAGGTTCGGGTTGAAAATTTCAACCCGATAATAACCCATTTAAATTAATTGTAAAGTCAGACTCACTAATAGAGAGAGCGTGAGAAAGAGAAAGTGGGAAGAAGAAACTCATAGATTAGCTAATTCATATAATTGAAAATGGAAGTCATTGTTGTAGTTTCAAAAACTAAAGAAATAGAAAAAGAGAAATGAAGACTATACAAAAGGACTCAATCAATTATTGATAAAAGTTATTGGACCTGAATGTCCCTAATTAATTATATATTTTTTCCTTACATAATTCTAACCATAGATAACTTGCCCACCTATTCTTGAAGCTCGAAAGAAATTTTTAGAAATCAGGTTAAACGAGTCGAGTTCAGGTCAACCCGTTTATAAAATATCGAGTTCAGGGTGGAATTTCTGACCTGTTTAGGTAAACAGGCCGGGTTCGGATTTGAGGGCGCTGACCCGTATATATAAATAGGTCGACTTGAATTTGACCCGATCCAACCTCATTGCCAGCCCTAAATAAGAGTTTATGTCTACAATAGTCTATTATCATTACAATTATATGTGTTAAGTATCTATTTATTTGTCTAATTAAGTCTTTTAATGAGATATAATTACAAGATTTATCTTATTATATTTTATTTTGAAATACTGAATAATGATGTTATGTTGGATAAATGGTTAAACTCTCACTTTTCGTTTCAAAGATCATGTGTTCAATATGTTGTAACTACACAACATTATTTTTTTATTTAAGGGATTTAACATGAAAATAGGGCATTAGCATTAGAGCCATAGAGGAGTATGCCACATGGCACATAGATATTCATAGAAACATCTTTTAATATATGAGTAAAATGATTAGATGAAGTGGCAAAATAGAATGAGAC
Organism: Beta vulgaris subsp. vulgaris; assembly: GCF_026745355.1. NCBI lineage: Eukaryota > Viridiplantae > Streptophyta > Magnoliopsida > Caryophyllales > Amaranthaceae > Beta > Beta vulgaris. The sequence goes on along the minus strand of NC_079209.1, from coordinate 45,414,946 downwards.
ACAATAGGGGATAAGAGATAAATATTTTATAATTTTTGGGACAATACTGATTCATATATATATGCACTTCCTCTCCTCTTGTAAAACAAGCATATACTGAAAACTACCCACAAAGATTAGAAAAGTGCAAGAACTCAAATGTCATGGTGATCATAATATTAATAGATGATATTGTGTTGATAACGTATATATTTAAAATATCAACAATTTATAAATTTTACTAATAGATAATTAAGATACTGACAATTAAGATTTTACATCGATAAGTATAGCTAGAAGTCCAAATCTTGCACTCATTATGGAAGAGAATATGCTAAAAACCTAAAACGTACAATTTGTCCTTGAGCAAAATAATTTCATTTTATATACTTCTCTAGCTGAGCAAATTTAACCATGCATGGGGATATGAATTACAATAGCTATCCAATAACATCATTGATCTTATACATGGCAGCGTGAGAATGATACTAGGCACTAGATTATGATCTACGTTCGATATGCCTATCAACAACCCTGAAAGTTGGGAGTGAATTTGATGACATACATCAAAGTATATAATAAAGAATCGTCAATATGGAATGAGTATGAAGATAATATGTTTTATGATGTCTTATTGACTATCTAGCTCTTCTACTATCATGCATTTGCGATACGATCGACCGCCTTAACCTATCAAAGTGAACCGACATATATTCTTTTGGGTATATTATCTTCTGGTAAAAACAATTTGTTTTGGTTTATAATGGTTATGCAGTCATCACAATTCACAAAGTTGGACACGATATATTTGGTAATCTGTATATACAGAGGATATAATTATGTATGATATTGTTAATTTAATGATATGTTTTCTAAAGGTATAACTCTGTCCTTGTAATAATACATTATAAGTTGTGTAACGCGAATAGAGTAATAAATGGATCAAATGCTCGATCTCGAGCAAAATAATAAACCAATAAGGAAATAAACAAAAATGCAGAGTGAGTATAATTATAATGAAGGATGAGTTAAATGAGACATTACCAAGGGTGTAATCCCAAGAAATAACAGAGCCGGGCTTGCCAAAATCACCCTCATGTGCGTTACAAATATGCACTTTATCTGGAGTGATATTAGGGAGATGGTGTGGTTTTTTTCCAAATAACTCATGGAAAAGATCACCATGACATTTGATGTCAACTTCAACTTCTAGCTTCCCTGTCACTCCCATACTTAAAAACACAATATATTTCAATTTTACAGATATGGCTTCACAATTTGAGATGAACATATTGTTTAACGAGGTACCCCTTTTATAGAACTTTGCCTGACCCCCTAACGGCCCCCCTTCCCTACCTACTCCCAATGAGATTAGTCATATTATTGATGATTACACACAAAAATTATTTATCTTTTATCTTTTCCCAAAAGACATTTTAGTGGAATCTCGTGATTCAGGTGTAAAGACTGTCTAATACTTGATACTGATATATACGGGTCTAATGATAACCATTTATTTTTATATATATAGTCGCTTGTTTTAACCAATAGTTATTCTACTCTTGTATCTATTGTTTATTAACACAATGCCCTCCTTTCTTTCTTCTTCTAGTCATCATTCCCCTCTATAACTATATGTGTTAGTATTAGGTTCATATTAAATTGAATAACGATTAGGTCCATTATTTAAGTTTTTTTTTAAGTAGAAACACAATATAGTCCAAACAACACACATCATATTATTGTAGTAGGCCACAAGTAATAGTAAACAAACAATTTATTACAATATGATAATAGTACGTAGATCCACCATTTTCACCATCATTACTATTATTAATGCTAATACAAAGACCAGCAATTAAATAAACATGCAAATATATGAAACACTCCACAACATTTGAACTCGATAGATTTGGATATCAATTGAGCATCGATCATTACGGTTGATATATATTATGCTTTAAGATGATGATCCTCGATATCTTTGGTGATAGAGATGCAGAAGTCCATAATTTTGGTAGGGTAGGGCCCATCATCAGCAATCTTTTCAAACTCAGCCAGCCACTTCACTGCGGTTTCTTCACCTCTTGGAATCACGTGAACACTGATAGTTAAGCACTTAAATTCCTTGAGAAGATCTCCTTCAATAATTTTGAATCTAACTGACTTGTTTTCTTCATCTATGGCTTCCACTATCTCCTTAGCCACACATTTCTTACCATCTGCAATAATCCATGCATTATTACAAATGGAGTAAAAGTAATGTGTATATAAACATGAAATGAAGTTTTTTTAAATAGGTATTATTTAGGGCCTGTTCTCCCCAATTTATTTTCAGTTCAGTTCAGTTTAGTTCAATTCAGTTCAGTTCAGTTCAATTCAGTTCAGCTCTTGACAATACTTTTACTCTCACATATCACTATTCATTTCAGTTCAGTTCAGCTGTTTTATGTCGAAGAGAACAAACCCTTTGTTTAGAAATTTATGATAGAATCACATGTAGATTATTGCTATTAATGATTAGTTATGCTAAATGTTTCAACTTTCAATATTTTAGTCTATTTATATACAGCTTTAAGGGGTAATTAACCCATTTATACATCATATTTATATCTGAGACAACACCAAAACGACCATGTAAGATTTCAAGTTCAGAGAGTGGATTTGGTAATACTGTTTAAACATTACAGGGATAAACTATTGGTATCTATATATCCCAGAGAGTAATAAAAAAAGAGGTTGTGAAGGAGTTAAACACTAATCTAAGGAGACAAAAAATTCAATCTTTTTATGTACTTGACTGAATTAAGCACTTTTGACTATGAAACAGTGGAATTCAATCATTGGTACTTCTTCCATTTTGAAATAAGTAAAACGCTTAAAACCTCATAAATGAAATAAGTGTTTAGTTATTTCATAATGAAGATAGTATTTCTTTTTTTTTTAATTTTTATGGTAATTTCGTTATAACGACTTAACAAAGAGTTTATTGAGTACAATAGAACAGTGGTCAAAAGTTTACTCCTTCCGTTTCAAATTATAAGGCATGTAAACCACTTTTATGAATATTAAAAATTTAGTTAGTTTTAGTTAGATTTACATAGGTGATAAGAATCAACATTAAATAATGTATTGATAATATAATATAACCTATAATCTTATTTTGATAATATAAAGTTGCATTCAATTTTATATTGGTAATGTAAAATGTCTTATATTTTGAAATAATTTTTTTATCTAAAATACCTTATAATTTGAAACAAAGGGAGTATTAATTATCGTACTTCGATTGTTTAGAATTAGCTTTCCTCTTACTTTGTGAGCAAATTCTTACCTATACTCATGTTTAGATATGACTTTAATTTTTCAGTCTAACTTTGGTGTTTTTTACATGCATAATGCATGGCATTACAGCTTTCCTCAATACCTTCTATGGCATTACTCTCTCTATCTATGGAATCTGCTCATAACTTACAAACAAACAAACAAAAAAAAAGAACATATGAAAAAAGTAGACTACAATAGGGTTTGCTCTCTCCACCTTAAAACAAAATAGATTCATGTTGAAAAACTTTCATGTTTAATAAGACGGTGTAGTCGTGTAGAGAGAGTAGGCACAATTGATGGGTAATTCGATATCGGAGGGATACTAAGGGCACGGTACGTTCTATTCAACTTATTGGCCCTAAACTTATTGGACCTTATCTGAACTGAACTTATTGAACCTGAACTGAACTTATTAGAACTTATTAAACCTGATTGGACCTGATTCAACTTATTGGACCTGATTGAACCTGATTGGAACTTATTGGACCTTATTGGAACTTATTGACCTTATTGAAACTTATTAGACCTTATTGGCCCTGATTGAAACTTATTAGACCTTATTGGACCTGATTGAAACTTATTTGACCTTATTAGACAAAAAAATTGATCATTAATAACATAAATATTACCACTAACGTAAATACTACCCCTCAAAATTTTTTATGGAGTAATAATTATTATAATTCGTCCTTTCAAAAATAATGATTATTAATTATCTCTTATGATAATTAATTTAACAAAAAAATTTACTATTTATATATTTGCCTATGCATAACTTTCACCACTAATATATCTAATAGTCTTGTTTTGATTTTATAAAACACTAATAGAAAAGCAAAAATTTTAATATGAATAATAAAATAATAGACATAATACAAATAAATAATAAAATAATAGACATAATACAAATAAATAATAAAATAATGTAATTATAATTATTATTGCAAAATATTGTAATTATAATAATTATTATTATTATTGTTAACCTTAATTATTTGGCCATGATTATAATATTATTTAATAGCAATATGAATAATCATATAATAGACAATAATACAAGTATAATAATATACATTGTGGTACTTTAATAAAAAATTCTAATAATAACATAATCAACTAATAGTAATATGAATAATAAAATAATAGACATAATATAAATAAATAATAAAATAATAGACATAATACAAATAAATAATAAAATAATAACTAATACAAGTATAATACTATATAATCATTGTGGTACTTTAATTAAAATTCTAATAATAACATAATCAGCTAATAGTGATATGAAATTATGAATAACAAAATAATGGACAATAATACAAATGTTTATTAAACATTGACTATTTGGAACTTATTGGACCTTATTAGACCTGATTGGAACTTATTGGACCTTATTAGACCTGATTGGAACTTATTGCATCTGATTGGAACTTATTGCACCTGATTGGAACTTATTGGACCTTATTAGACCTTATTGGAACTTATTGCCCTTATTGCAACTTATCTGAACTTATTGGACCTGAAACTTAATTTTTTAAGTTGAACAGAACGCACCCTAAGAAAGATATGTGAGCTGAGATTTAGTCTCAACAAAATAAAAATAAATCTATAATTAAGTAGTGCCTACGATCAACCTCGGGGTAGGAAAATAGGAAATACATTACACTAGCACAAAAATGTACATTTGCTATCGGTTGCCAGACCCATATCTGCAATCTGCATCAAATAGCTCAAACACTATTTGTGTCGGTTGCGGAAACCGATGCAAATAACTTTTTTGTGAATGCCAAAAAAGTCATTTGCATCAGCTGCTGCTGAATAATTGTTGCAAATGACTTTATCTTTGTATGCAGAACAAGAATTCGCAAGATGTGAAGACATCATATATAGCATGGATGACGGCTATGTTGTTTGGATTCTTCATTTCACCTCAAGTATCCGTGTCGGATCCTCGACACTTGGACATGGATGGGACACTTGGACACTTTTTTGGGCTAAAAAATAGAAAAAATTCCGAAAAATAGCCGAGTCGGACACTTGGACACGTACATGTGTCAGACATGGGTACCCGAGTCTGAGCAACATAGGATGACGGGTATAGGGAATTTTATTTTATGCATGGTGTAACCGTGTAAGAACTAAAGCTTCAACCTAAGGAGTTATGTATTTTACGTTATAGTGTGTGAGTTTTGTGGTATAGTTTGATCTTATATACTATTAAATTTTTCTAAGCAGATAATTGTGAGAATTCTCCCAGACCTTTCCTGGAAGGTGGTAGTTCTATTTCAACAAGAGATCTATTTTATAATTTTTAGACAATACTGATTCATATATGCACTTCCTCTCTTGTAAAACAAGCATATACTGAAAACGACCCACATAGATTAGAAAAGTGCAAGAACTCAAATGTCATGGTGATCATAATATTAATAGATGATATGTTGTTGATGACGTATATATTTAAAATATCAACAATTTATAAATTTTACTAATAGATAATTAAGATACTGATAATTAAGATTTTACATCGATAAGTATAGAAGTCCAAATGTTGCACTCATTACGGAAGAGAATATGCTAAAAACCTAAAACATACAATTTGTCCTTGAACAAAATAGTTTCATTTTATATACTTCTCTAGCTGAGTAAATTTAACCATGCATGGGGATATGAATTACAATATCCATCCAATAACATCATCGATCTTATACATGGCCTCGTGAGAATGATACTACTCACTAGATTATGATCTACGTTCGATATGCCTATCAACAGCCCTGAAAGTTGGGAGTGAATTGGATGACATACATCAAAGTATATAATAAAGAATCGTCAATATGGAATGAGTATGAAGATAATTTGTTTTATGATGTCTTATTGACTATCTAGCTCTTCTACTATCATACATTTGCGACACGATCGACTGCCTTAACCTATCAAAGTGAGCCGCCATATATTCTTTTTGGCATATTATATTATTATCTTCTAGTAAAAACAATTTATTTTGGTTAATAATGGTTATGTAGTCATCACAATTCACAAAGTTGGAGACGATATATTTGGTAATATATATATACGGAGGATATAATAAACAATTATGACTGCTGACTCATCACCTACTCACATTAATAGTTTTTACTTCAAATCCCAATTCCCCATTAATGGCTACTCTCTTCTCTCTCCTCCTAATTCTCTCTTATTAATTTCTACTCATACTCCTATATTTTTTTTTTGCGATTTTCCAGTAAAGTTTACTCTATTTATATCTAAATATTTGTTTATTTATATTATTTGATATGTTGAGAGTATTTTTTTTAATTGAGAATCTAATATCTTTTATGAACTAAATATGAAAGGCCCAATTTTATGAGAGCGTATAGGGCCCTCGCTATGTTTGCCCCGCCCCTGATATTATCTTCTAGTAAAAACAATTTATTTTGGTTAATAATGGTTATGTAGTCATCACAATTCACAAAGTTGGAGACGATATATTTGGTAATCTATATATACGGAGGATATAATTATGTATGATATTGTTAGATTAACGATATGTTTTTTAAAGTTATAACTCTGTCCTTGTAATAATACTTTATAAGTTGTGTAACGCGAATAGAGTAATAAATGGATCAGATGCTCGATCTCAAGCAAAATAATAAACCAATAAGGAAATAAACAAAAATGCAGAGTGAGTATAATTATAATGAAGGATGAGTTAATGAGACATTACCAAGGGTGTAATCCCAAGAAATAACAGAGCCGGGCTTGCCAAAATCACCCTCATGTGCATTACAAATATGCACTTTATCTGGAGTGATATTAGGGAGATGATGTGGTTTTTTTCCAAATAACTCATGGAAAAGATCACCATGACATTTGATATCAACTTCAACTTCTAGCTTCCCTGTCACTCCCATACTTAAAACACAATATATTTCAAATTTACAGATATGGCTTCACAATTTGAGATGAACATATTGTTTAACGAGGTACCCATTTTATAGAACTTTGGCTGACCCATGACCCCCTAACGGGCCCCCTTCCCCACCTACTCCCACTGGGATTAGTCATATTATTGATGATTACACACAGAAATTATTGATCTTTTATCTTTTCCAAAAACACATTTTAGTGGAATTTCGTGATTCATGTGTAAACACAGTCTAGAACATTCAAAATTTCTAAGGGTGTTTCTTTCACCATTCAAAATTTCTAACTAGTTATACTAGAACAAGGCCGATCTGATTGAACTAATATAAACTATACTACTATCAAACCGACCTACCTTGTTAGATGGGATTAGTTAAATTGCACACTGAAAGAAGATAATTCCTTAATTTGCAAAGTTGTTACAACTAATAATATATACTAGCCAAAGATAGTAAAGATTACAACAAGTAATTAGGCTATAATCTAGGCTAAAAACATGGAAAGGAGTTACACAATAATATGTACATAAAATATACTATGAAAAACATTCTGATTTTCATATTATCTAACACACCCCCGCAGTCAAAACGGGAGGAGGACGGACGCTGAGACTGTCCCGAAAGTCTTCAAACAGAATCAAGGGAAGACCTTTAGTAAAAATATCGCCAATCTGATAATGAGAGGGAACATGTAACACACGTACCTCACCCCGAGCAACTTTTTCACGTACAAAATGAATTTCCATCTCAATATGCTTAGTACGCTGATGCTGGACCGGATTCCCGGCCAAATAGATAGCACTAACATTGTCACAAAAAACTAAGGTAGCCTTTTTAATCGGACAATGAAGCTCAAGAAGGAGGTTCCGCAACCAACAGGACTCAGATACAACATTGGCAACCCCCCGATATTCAGATTCAGCACTGGAACAGGATAAGGTGGTTTGCCTTTTAGAGGACCAGGAGAGCAAGTTATCCCCAAGAAACACACAATAACCGGAAGTAGACCGACGAGTGTCTGGACACCCACCCCAATCAGCATCAGTATAGGAAATAAGAGTGGTGATGAAGGAAGGATACAAGTGGAGTCCATATTCCAGAGTGCCCTTAACATACCGAATAATGCGCTTAAGAGCGCTCATGTGATCCTCCATAGGCTGGTGCATAAAGAGACATATCTGCTGAACTGCATAAGAAATATCTGGTCTGGAAAAGGTAAGATACTGCAAGGCCCCAGCTAAACTCCGATATAATGAAGGATCCCTACAAGCCACCTCAGTCTGAGCACTGAGTTTTGGTTTAGTATCAACTGGAGTAGGAGAGGGCTTACACGCAGACATCCCTGCTCGTTCAATAATCTCCTCAGCATACTTATGATGAGATAGAAAAAGACCACCTGCATGTCGAGATACAGCAATACCCAAGAAATAGCTCAACAGTCCCAAATATTTCATAGCAAACTCAAAGCTAAGTAAAGAAATGATAGACTGACGGAGAGTAGTAGAAGATGCAGTGAGAATGATGTCATCCACATACAACAATAAATATGCCATATCTGTACCTCTACGGTAGATGAACAAAGAATGGTCAGATTTGCTGTTAACAAAACCAATCTTAGTAACAAAATCTGCAAATCTGCGATACCAGGCACGGGGAGCCTGTTTGAGGCCATATAAAGACTTTTTCAACAAGCACACATGATCAGGATAGGTAGGATCCCTATAACCAACAGGCTGGTGCATATAAACAGTCTCATTTAACTCACCATGTAAGAAAGCATTCTTCACATCAAGCTGGTGAAGAGGCCAACCTTTGGACAAAGCCAAACTAAGAACCGTGCGGATGGTAGCAGGTTTCACCACAGGACTAAAAGTCTCCCCACAATCAATGCCAACACGCTGAGTCTTGCCATCACCTACAAGACGAGCTTTATACCTTTCAAAGAACCATCAGATTTCTCTTTATAAGCAAAAATCCACATAGACCGAATAATATTAGCATGGGGAGGACGAGGAACTAATTCCCAAGTCTTATTTTTAATAAGAGCATGATATTCATCATCCATAGCCTCTTTCCAATTCGGGTCACGAAGGGCCAACACGAGATCTTTGGGAATAGGGGATCAGTCGACATGGGTAACAAGAGAAATGATGTTCTTTTTACTTGAAAATGCCATTCTGGCTCCGGGTAATAGGACGAGGTGGGGGTTGGCTTGGGGAAGGAGAGGAAGAGGCCGTATGGGAAGGGGAGACAGTGGGCCGAAGGGGAAGCCCACTGCCAGTCGGTCCGGCGAATCCAGGAGGAGGGGAGGGGGCATCAGTACCACGAGGAGGGGGCTGGGTAGGGGGCCCAGACGAGAGGGAGGAGCTGCTGGGCTGGACAGGAGGCCCCAGAGGTGTGAGAAGCTGGACGGGTGACGCTGGAGGTCTGGACTAAAGGCCCAGACGAGGGAGTAGAGAAGTTGGGCAGTTCGGTACATGTAGGGGAAGGCCGGACAGTTTGTGGAGGTTGGGCCGACGAGGGAGGAGAGTACAAAGTGCTAATATGATCCAAAAAATCATAATGGGAGGAGAGAGGCTTGTGAAGGGTGGAAAAAGGAAAAGATTTTTCATCAAACACTACATGTCTACAAATGATTATTTTTCGAGAAGAAAGATCATAACACTTGTAGCCCCTATGATTTGGAGGATAGCCCAAGAATACACAAGGAGTAGACCGGGCTTGTAGCTTATGGATAGAGGTGGAGGGAAAGAGAGGGTAGCAAAGACACCCAAAAACCCTAAGATGAGAGTAAGAAGGTTGTTTGTGGTAGAGTTTTTGAAGAGGTGACTCAAAGGCTAGTGTTTTAGTGGGAAGAATGTTAAGTAGGTAGGTAGCCATTTGCAACGCATGATGCCAAAAAGTGGAGGGGAGGGAAGCATGGGAGAGTAAAGTGCGCACCATATTGTTAATGGTACGAATTTTTCGTTCCGCTTTACCATTTTGAGATGAAGTGTAAGGACAAGAAAAACGGAAAGAAAGACCATGAGTTTTACAAAAGTCCCAAAAAGGAGCATTATCAAACTCCCGCCCATTATCACATTGAATATTTTTAATTTCCCATTCAAATTGTGTGTGGATGTATGTGCGAAAATGAAGGAATGTAGAATAGACTTGAGATTTCTTAGCAAGAGGAAAAGTCCATAAATAATTCGTAAAATCATCCAACACAACTAGATAGTAACGATGTCCACTACTACTTAAAACAGGAGAAGTCCAAATATCACAATGAATAATATCAAAAGGCATGACAGTAGTAGTAGGAGATGAAACAAATGACAATTTAACATGTTTCCCAAGAGGACAAGAGTAGCAAAAATCAGACATGCTACTTTTATTACAATCAATAAAATTACTATGCCTAAGAGAGTCCATAACAGGTGAGCCAGGATGACCCAACCTAGCATGCCAAAGAGAGGGTGCAAGAGCAGCACAAGTAGATGGAAGGGAGGCTTGAGTTGGTAAATTGGTGATGGGATATAACGCCCCTTGACTCTCACACCTCATGAGTGGTCTCCCCGTCAGAAAATCCTTCACAGAAAACCCAAAAGGATCAAATTCAACAAAAACAGAATTATCAGTAGTAAATTTGCGAACTGAGACCAAGTTTTTGATGATTTTAGGTGCATGAAGAACATTTTTGAGAGTTAAGGCCTTAAGGGGGGGTTAGACAAAGGTAAATGTGTGTCCCCATAACCACGAATTGGAATACTATGACCATTTCCGACAATTATACCATTAGAAGTGCTCAAATTAAAATAAGAATTTAGAGTACCTTGAGAAGAAGTCATATGAGAAGTAGCTCCCGTATCCATATACCAATTCGAGTCCGGCGGATTGAGAGCAAGAGTGTGCATGGAAGCTTCGACATCCGTTGCAACAAGAGGAGCCTCAACTGAAAAAGCTTGTGGCCGTGGACCCGAGCCTAGTATACTGGGCCCAGACGCAGGTTGGACCTGCTGCTGCCTGGTCTGCCACGTGGGCCGCGTCCACCCCTGGGTAGGATAAGGGCAGGGAGGATAGGCCCAAGGAGGGTAGGCCCATCCCCCCCAAAACGGAGCTGCTGCTCTCGGTCCAGCGAAGCCAGGAGGAGATGTCTGCTGGGCTGGGCTGCGCTGGCCACCCGGACGACCCCCGCCGCCGCCTGAGTGATGCCGGCCACCACCGTCGGAATTATTCCGGCCACCGTGACCACCCCCAGAATTATTCCGGCCACCAGAATTTTTGTGATTCGAATTATTTTTAGATTTGTTTCGGCCATTGTTTTGAATTCGAGTATGAGGAGGTTGGTCATGAGCAGAAGAATCATGAGATGCTACCATGGCAGACGAACCCATAGTCCCCTTTTTGGCCAAGCCTGCTTCCTCTAAAACAAGCATGGAACGTGCCTGATAAAATTGAGGAAGAGGATCACTCTGACGGAGTAAAGTACTAATACCAGTGTATGCCTCCGTAAGGCCCGCAACCATCTGGAGGACAAGACGGTTATTAGAGACAGGAGCACCAACGTTTTTGAGTTGGTCGGCCAACATTTTCAACCGTTGGCAATATGCCGAAGCATTAGGAAAATCCTCCATAGCCGTGTTGGAGAATTCTTGTTCCAAATTGACAGCACGGGAAGATTTGGTGTCTTAAAAAATATCCCGAAGGCGTTCCCATGCTTGTTGAGCCGACAAATCGGGCTCAAGAATGGTATTAAGAAGGTCATCGGAGATAGTAACATAAATCCATTTTAATACCGTCGCATCAATGGTGAGCCATTCCTCCTTGGCAGCATCCGTGGAAGGAGGAGTGACTGTCGATGGAGGAATAATATGGTCAATGACCCTATGAGAACGTGCATGAATTTTAAAAAGCTCCGCCCATGTAGCATATTGCACGTTTTCCATGTCAAGGACAATAGGAAGATTGTGTTTAATATTAGAAGAAGAAAGAGTAGTGAGAGAAGGAGAAGAAGAGGGCTGAGAAGCTGTGGCCATGGCTGCCGACAGAATGAAGGTGGGCGGACGGCTAAGAGGGTAGCGGAAGAGAGAGGAAAATATCCCTAGAATCTGATACCATGAAAGAAGATAATTCCTTAATTTGCAAAGTTGTTACAACCTAATAATATATACTAGCCAAAGATACTAAAGATTACAACAAGTAATTAGGCTATAATCTAGGCTATAAACATGGAAAGGAGTTACACAATAATATGTACATAAAATATACTATGAAAATCATTCTGATTTTCATATTATCTAACACACACATAATTCATTGCCTAGCTCCAACTGTGAGACGTACAAGACATATATATAATGAAAAAAATATATCGGTCATGTTGAATATTGGACGGCTGGACCCATTGTTAAGTAAAACATGCTCTATTAGGATTTTTATAAAAACCATTTAGAACTTTCATTTGTAAATGGATTAATTGATATCAATAATCCCATCTTCACGCGGTTTTCTGAATGTTTTCAATTTTTCATAATTTGAGAATAAGCCCACCTTTGGGGCATATCTGTCCACAATAGGTCATTACCTATTAGTAACCTATACATGTAGGTTTAATACTATAATTCTATACTCTAATTATATAATTAAAAAATGCTCGAATTATACAATTAAAAACTAACTTAATTATTTAATACCGTAAATATGTATATGCAAACTAATTTAATTATTCAATTAACTAAAAGAAACTAAAGCAACACCCCCCTCAACTACCACGCACTCATCCACCCACCGAAAGTCTCCTCCACCTTCCAACCACCAACGCGCTACCCCTGCCACAAGCAGCCCTCCCCTCCCGAACCCATCCCCTTCCAATTCCACCGAAACATACCACCTCAACCCAGCCACCAACGCCCTTCTTAGACCATACTTTATGTTTCTTTGCCACCCTTCTTAAACCCCGGGCCACACTCTTACTTATCCACAATCAAATTCTACCACCACTCAATCAGTGCATCACCAGCGTTCGAATCATCATCCACTTCAAAACTCCCCGCCACTAGCACCACAACCACGACCACCACACCTAAGAGAAAGCACATAAAACACACGCTCTCTCCAACAATAATAGATAGTTTTCAATCACCATTAACCATTATATCTATAAATAAACAATCATTATTCAATTTTATATTTACATCGTCAAATTCAACACCGTACACTGACCACAACTCTTCTTTCTCTCTTACTCTTTCATGCTCTAAACTCCCGCAGCTCCGGAAAAATGACTCGATTATTGGGTGTTGGTATTGTCTAATTTATTTATAGTGTTATACTGGGAACAGTAACTGGGGTCGATTGGTTGGTTGATATCGGGGTTGTGGGGCGAGTTTTGAGGGGATGGGGTAGTACATTGTGGTGGTGGTGGGTGATTTTAGGGTGAGTGGTGTAGGTTCTAGGATAGTGGGTGCGTGAGATTTCGAGTGGTGGTGACAGTGGGGTGGGTCGATTGGTTGTGTGGTGGTGGATTCGAGGCGTGGAGAGAAAGACTCTTGAATGTATGAGGGGGTTGAGCTTGATGGTGAAAAATGGGTGAATGAATTTAATGTATATAATTTATCTGTTCAACAGGTTTTAGGTAAAAAAAGACTAATATAAGAAGATAAATTATCAAGGTGGGATCATTTTGCGATTATCGGAAATCGGGACTATTTTGAGCAGAATGGTCAAAGGTGAGATTATTAAAATCAATTTTCCTTTGTAATTCCATACTTATATCTTGCTTGAAGACTTGTAATAAAACTGATAAATACAATATTTTGTAGGATATATTTTGTTCTTAAAATACTAATCTGGATGGGTTTCCTAATACGACTGAGAATATCCTTAGGTTGTATAATATAAATATTGATCAATGATAAGAGATCCGATTGAGAAGTTTAGTTAAATCTAGTATGATATTACAGCTTCAGGATTAGATTACTCTTTACAAAATTTTATGTTTTTTCTTAGGGTCGTGCATACTAGCTTCTGTTGCCCTATCCTAGCTGCTGCCACCTTAATCACCTGGCCTTTCCCTCTCCCTCTCACCTCGTCTTTTATTATGACGAAAGCCGATCAGCCCAACCATCTCCACCATCTCCTTAAACAAATTCCAACCCACTCTCTCTGTCAACAACATCGAAAATTTCATACCTTTAATCCTTGATCGTGAGAAAGTGCACTCGAATCAGGTTGAGTTATTTGAGTACAATGTCCATATGTTTTAGATCACAACGATCCTACCATCACTCATCCAACCGACATCACTTATGCACTGTGGAATCGACTTGACTTGGTGCTCAAGCAATGGCTTTATGGAACAATTGATATTGATCTCCTACAAACTGTTTTGAGTCGTCGTGATAAAGCACAACAGGCATAGGATTAATTGAAGGCAATTTTCCAACTTAACAAAGCAACTAGGGCCGTATATCTTGAGAACCAATTCAACAACCTTCATTTATCACATTTTTCTGATATCTCCTCCTGTTGTCAGAAATTAAAAAATCTTAAATATCAATTGTCCAATGTTGATCATGCGGTTTACGAGCAAAACTTAGTATTGCACCTTGTTAATGGCCTTTTTAACACAGATGTTGATGTCGTGCATCCGTGATTAACCAAAGTAAGCCCCTCCCCACTTTTAAAACAACAAGATCTTGTCTTTTTTTTTTTTACCAGATCTCGTCGTCTTGTTGAAGAAATGCAACGTTCGAGTGATTAAACAAAACAAAATTCAAAACACCATCAGTCAACCGCCAGACGCCTTCGCGCCGTCGCAACATAATTCTCATCCATCTGGAGGCCACCGAGATTGTTCTTGTGGGGGTGGTTGTGGTGGCCGCCAAGGCCGCGACAGGGCAGGGTCGAGGCAATCACACCCAAAAACAGCCGAGTTATAATAACTCCCAGCAGTAGCAAGCTGCTCCCCCAACTAGGTTGGCCAGTAGCAGCCTGGCCCAACCCACAATAGTAGGTTAATCCCACCTAGGCCTAGCCGCCTAGGCCCCATTCTCATATCCTCAGCAGGCCCAGCCTGCCAGTACCACATGCCTACCCAGCCAACGTATGGCCCGCCAGCCCAGCGTCCGATCCAGTTGGCACAACAGGCCTATTCAGCCAGTTATTCTGATTTTGGGCTATTGATGACCCCCACTGAATTAGGCAATTCGTTTGCCATTATAACTTTGCCGCAAGGCAACTCTTGGTACATGGATTCTGGTGCGGCAACTCATATAACTAATTCTTCATGTACTCTTATGCCCCTTTTTAATTTGAGCGCCAATAACCATACTATAGTTTGTAATGGTCATCGCATTCCTATTCTTGCTTATGGTCAGTCAACTCTACCCTCCCCTTATCCACCGTTAACCCTCTGTGACGTCCTATTTGCTCCACATATCATAAAAAATCTTAACTATGTCCGTAAATTCACCATTGATAAAAATGCTTGAATATAATTTGATGCTTAGTTTTTTTTTTGTGAAGGACCTTCGCACGGGGAATATCATAGCCATATGCAATAGTTCGGGGGAGCTACATCCTGTCATAGACACTTCACCATGTACCTGTCTTGCCACCGCCTTCACGACTTCCTCATCCACAACCTAGCATAGTCGTCTTGGGCATCTAGGATTACAAGTTTTAAGCTTTCTTAGGTCTAGAGATTTAATTTCTTGTAATAAGGACCCTTGTAACAACCCGTATTTTTAAGCATGTTTTAAATTAAATAATTATGTTTATTAATTTAACTAAGCTTTATATCAAACAGAGATTATTAAGAATTTTTATTTGAAATCTAATTATGATGGTGTGAATTTTATCAAATATTTTTATATTTAGTAAATGACTTTAAGTTTAAAAAGAAAAATAAAAAGAAAACCCATTTGTTATTTCGTGGCTTAATAAGGAGTAGCCACAATTACATTGCTGTCAACTTCTCATATCTTCTTTGACAAATAAAACCCTTAGCTTCCTTCTTCACTCAAAACCCCAAAACCCTAATTCTCTCTCTTTCTTTCGCGGGTCCTGCCGATACCCCACCGACGAATGACGGCTGGACTTATTGCCGTCGTCGTCGCGCTGCTGCTGTTGTTCTAGCGGTGCTGCCACAGTTGTTGTTGTTGGTTCTTTAAAGTCCAATTTTCTCTCTCCTCTGCTTCGGTATTGTTGTTGATGTCCGGTTGGTGCTCTGACGCCGTCGTTGCTGCTGTAGCTTCGTCGGAATTATGTCGATGTTGTCATTCTTATTAAGCTCTGCCAGTTCTGATTTCTAGGGAAGGTATAATTTATGGTTAAGTCTTATTTCATCAAGTTCAATCTAATTTATATGTTAATAAGGGTTCTGATTTTTATAAGTATAGTTGAATTTGTTATTGAGTTGGAAAAATCAGATTATGAGATTTAAATTGGTATTATTTGGGTTGTTGTTATTAAAGATTGAATCTTTTATCTTGTAATATATTGAGATGTGTTATGAAACTTGATAATCAAAGAAATACTATTTTTAAGACTTATGGCTTCTTTCATGTTTTGTTAAAATCTGATGTGTAGAAGTAGTTAATAAGGTTCTTAGTTTTATATAGGTTGTGAGCTGAAATTTTATTGGATATTATTGTATGAGCAAGTAGGTGCAGAATTATGAATTTGAGACATGTATAATCAGTTGGTTAAGATGAGGATTCAGAAATTGGAATCATGATTTTGGAATCATGTCGATGTTGGTTAATATAATTAATAATTGTTATTGTGGGCATGTTAAGTTAATTGTTATCTCTTTGAAAGATGGTAATTGAATGAGATTAATTTGGGAATCGTAGTTAATTATGCTATTTTTGTGGAGGTGATTATTGTGGAGTTCAAGCTGGATTTGGAGATTGAATTATGATGCGTGGAGGTTTCGTTTATTGTTCTTAAATTTATCTTAAAGTGATTATCGTATCGAGGTAACCTTTATGTTCAGCAAAAAAGTATTTACATGACCGTATATTTGTTGAATAGTATTTTTAATTTCGTATATCGTTTATAGTCATGGCCATGGTTATAGATGCATTTACATATGTGAGTTATAAAATTATATTGATCAATATAAAGTATTTTTCATTTAGTCATTGGAATTATTCGGAAACTATAAAGTATTCTAGAAATGTGATTTGAGTATGATAATGAGAAAATGTTTTCGAAATGGTTTTAGCTGGCTTAGTTAATTATGAACTGAGATGAATAGTGGGCAAGGTACAGCTGGAGTAAAATGATTCGTATATGAGTTAAGACTAGATAAGGTCAAATATTACGTTAAGTTATGTTATAAGCCTGTACTTGCCAGCGATTTATGTAATGTGATTAAGCTATGCCAGCGTTATATTTAAAAGATGACTTATTTCCGAACAATTACCAAGTTGTTTCTGATATAAAAAATGTTCACAAACCAAAACCCTTTTGACGGGCTGAAGTAAAGTTACTGAGTTTTCGCTCATTTTAGTTTTGTTTTTGTTTTGTATTTTCTTCTGTAATTTGCAGGTGGATGTTCGGGTTTCGGAATGAATGAAGAGAAAGAGTTTTCAGTTAAGAGATGGAAATTAAATTAGATTCAAAGTTATATTTAGAATATAAGTTGTTGAATATTAAGTTCTTATATGATGTTTAAGTATTATATTGTCTTGGGAAATCGAGTAAGGTATTATGTAATATGTTATTTGGTTATTGAGGATAATTTGTTGTGGGCCTTGACCCACAGGTCCAGGATCGCTTCATAGGGTTTGTTCCGCTGCAATATAATGAATGTAATTCGAGGTTATTAAGTGTTAATTAAGTTTTATGAATGGTAAGTATGATTAGCTAGCAGCTCGGAAGTGCGGGCTGTTACAACCCTACTTCTGATTTTTGCAATTCTTGTCATGTTGGCAAACATCTTCGTTTACCATTTCATACATCTAATAGTACTACAATTTTTACTTTTGATATTATTCATGCTAATTTGTGGACCTATTCTATTCGCAGTTCTCAAGGTCACAAATATTATTTAGTGTTATTAGATGATTTTACCCATTATTTCTGGAATATTCCTCTTAAATTCAAATATGGGGTGTGCCGATCTTGCATGAATTTCCAATACTATATTCACACTCAACTCGAACGCCATTAAAACTTTCCAATGTGACCATGGGATGGAATTTGATAATACACCTTTTAAATTATTTTGTTCTCAACATGGGATACTTTTCAGATTTTCTTGTCCACATACATACTCTCAAAATGTAAAATTTGAGCGCATGATCAAAATATTAAATAATATGTCCCAAAGTCTTTTTATGTCATGCTTCATTTTCCTTCCTTATTGGGTTGAATCTCTTGAAACAACTACCTATCTTGTCAATCTCTTACCTATAAAAGCCCTTCCTAACAACATGTCTTGGATTTTGATAAAAATCATCAACTCAAGAGATCTTCTTGATTTGGTGGGGAATTGGGAGGCTGTGATGCATAATGGTACGTTTAGTATAAAAAAATCTTACTCTGTAATTCGGGGAAGTGTATGGAATGGAGAAGGCTGATTTGCAATAATAAAGCAAGTTTATGTTGTGGTTAGCAATTCAAAATCGTATGGCTACTACTAACAAAATCAATATATGGAATGTCAATAGTCGCTTGCAGTGCTGCCTTTGTGCTGATGATAATGAATCTGTTTAATATATTTTCTTTGAATGTAGTTACTCAGCTGAAGTTTTGAAAGGATTGCTTTAGCACATTGGTATAATTAGACGTGTAGCCTCTTTTGAAACACAATGCAGATTGGCTAGCAGAAAAGCTCATGGAAGGAGTTTGAGATCAGAAATTTCTGTTATGATGTTTTATGAAGCTCTTCGTGCTATTTGGAGCCAAAGAAATAGTAAAATCTTCACTAATACTTGCATTGCTCCTCAGATCCTGATCAAGCAAGTTATCTTTCAAGTTGCTTGCGACTATAACGAGAAGGAAAGAAGAATTTTTAGTCCAGTAGGGTATGTCATAGGTTGCCCTTGTGTAGTATTATGTTGGTTGAGGTTTAGTTGTTGTGTAGAGCTGTTGCTCTTGATTGTTTAGAGTTTGCTTGTAACTAAAATACCATTATTCTTTTTTTTTTGTATATGAATAGTTGCCTTGAATTGCAAAAAAAAAAAAAGTAATTCCGAACATAACTCCAATTGAACTTTTGTTGGGGAAAATACCTTCTTATGATCAAATTCGAGTGTTTGGATGTCTTTGTTTTCCTATCTTATCAGCTATAGTTCCACATAAATTTGCTCCCCAATCCACTCCTTGTATATATTCACTAGTAGAATAATGGCTTATTGCTGCGGGGATATATGTTGCGGTTTTACCCATACGCAGCGAAATATCACGTAAAAAGAAATGGAAAAATATAAAATAACCATATAGCTGCGGTTTCGACCGAAAACCGCAACAATATGGTTTTAAAGGATTTTTTAAAAAAATCTTTTAACTATTACACCGAACATATTGCTGCGATTTCTGGAAAAAACCGTAGCAATATATTAAAATGATAAAAATTATTTAAAGCTATTGTTGCGATTCCTTCTCAAAATCGCAGCAATAGGGTCAATAGGGTTTCATTAATATTTAAAATCACAACAATATAATAGTTACCCTTTGCTGCCCCCTTAATTGAACATATTGCTGCGGTTTCTGGAAAAAACCGCAACAATATATTAAATAATATAAAAAAATATTATTTTAAGCTATTGTTGCGGTTCCTTCTCGAAACCGCATCAATAGGGTCATTAGGGTTTCATTAGTACTTAAAATCGCAGTAATATAATAATTACCTTTTACTTCCCCCTTAATTGTTGCGCGCCAAAAACCACCGCAATAGGCCACTTAAGGACCGCAACTAGGGCTGGCAATGATGCGAGTCGAGCTTGAGTTTGACTAATCTCGACTCGAACTCGAAAACTCATACTCAAACTCGACTCGACTCGAAAACTCGCGAGTTTCAAATTTTCAAGCTCGAACTCGAACTCGTTTCAAGCTTTTTGGTCATTTGATATAGTTCTATTTTTTATAGAAGAAATTCTTTAAAAGTATTTTTATAGAAAAAAATAAAGTTAAAATTTCTTAAAAAATTAGAAGTATATATATATATAAAATTTTATCAAGTATCTCACGAGTTTCTTGAGTCGAGTATTGAGTTGCTCGACTCGACTCGTTAGCCTATCGAGTCGAGTTCGAGCTCTCGAGTCGAGCTTTGACCGAGCTTTGAACGAGCCGAGTTCGAGTAGCTCGCGAGCTGTCTCAACTCATTGCCAGCCCTAACCGCAACAATAAGCATTTATTCTACTAGTGTTTGGTGTTTGAATGTCTTTGTTTTCCTAACTTATCGCTCCACATAAATTGGCTCCCTAGTCCATTCCTTGGTATATTTTGAGGTATCCCTCCCATCACCGGGGATACCGCTGTCTTGCTCTTCCAACAAATAAAACATCATCTTTAGACATATCACCCTCGATCAACAAACCTTTCCTTTTGCCAATATAGGCCATGGGATTAACTTTCCTTGACGAAACAATACCTAGCCCACTTTTATATCCTTCTTGGCCACACCATAATTTTTCTGGGCCTGGCCCAGCAGTGGTGACCCGTGCCCACATCCCTTCCCCTCTAGCAAACCCCCCTTCTTCCCATACTAAGCCTTTTCGGTCCCCAGCCTAAATCAACTCCCCTTCACATCTGTCTTCGTAAACCTCAGGACCAGATCCATGCACTCCTCCTGTGCGCTCCTAAGCCTCGTCTCCGGCCCAACCACGCTATAGTCCCCCTCATTTGCGCGACCTTCCTCAAATTCAGCCCACGTGCCCGCCCCTCCGTCTCCTCACTCTATGTAGACCAATTCTCAATCTGAAATTATTAAGCACGGTCTCAAATACGGATGCTCTCCTATTCCCAAGTCACATAAATTAGCCTTGACCGATCCTAATTGGAATGTTGCGATGAATGATGAATATAGTGCTCTTATTAATAAAGGGACATGGAAATTAGTACCTAGGCCTCCGGGGGTGAATATTTTTTATTGTATGTGGATTTTTACTCACAAAAAAAGCAATCAAGTTTTCCTACAAAGGGACAAAGCTATATAGCAGGTTACATGAGATTGGAGTCTTAGCGTGCACCCTTCCCCCGTTATGAGTATGTCTGCTGGGTTGTAATAGAATATAATATTCTATAGGATATATTTTGCTCTTATAACACTAATCTAGGTAGATTTTCTAATATGACTAAGACTATCCTTAGGTTGTATAATATAAATATTGAACAATGATAAGAGATCCAATTGACAAGTTTAATTAAATCTAGCACAAACAAGTACCATATTTTGATAAATCGATTCCTTATCAGGAACCAAAATTCGATATATGTATAGTAAATTATGCTTTGTATTCATATCAAGATGTTTACACCATAAAATCACAAGTACATGAGTCTACTAGAAAACAATTCTTAGCTTGTTATCTTTACCTTATTTTTGCTTATTTTTCTGAAACAATAAAGAAGTTTAGAAGAATCAAAAGAGAAAATTTTCAAATAAGAAGATTTTTTTTTTGGAAAATTAAGAAAAATTAAGGAAAGTTCATAAAGAAACTAAATAAGAAAAATTAAGACAATTTCTGAAAAAATGAGAAAAGTTCATAAATTTAGGAAAATTTCATTAAATAAATGAAAAACAAAAGTTTAATTAGGGTGAAAAGAACATATCCTAACTTAAATATATGAATCGATTACAATAAACCATTCATATTTTTATTTTTGATAATTATGAGGCATTTATTATTAGTAATGTCTTCAAAGTAAGCAATTACAATTGTGAGGCCGAATTATGAAAGAAAGCAATTATCTGTCAAGGAGGAGTTAAGTGAAGCAAACATCATCAACCAAGATCAACTGAGGCCCATTACAACCATGCTAAAAACTCAAAACTCATCTATAAGCCTTGCTTTGCGAGATAATAAGCAACAACATTCTCACTTCTATCCTTATGTATGATCAAGGTATTTAGCCACCTCTCTAAGGTCATGCAAATGAGATTAATTAGAATAAATTTCGGTTGACCTAGTGGGTAATTCACCCACTAATAATTGAATTTATTATAAAGCGGAATTCAATTCAACATTATCAACAATTATTTATTTATAATTTATTAGAAGTGGGTAGTCCACTCATGTAGTTATGTCCGATAAATAGACGTAAAAGTTTAGTTCCCATAGGCAACCACTGCTTTCATTGCACCATCGTACACCATTTATGGAATATGTAACTAGTATTATTTGTTGAATAATGATCCATTTATAATATGATCGCAATAACATAAAATGCTCATCGAAACAACTTGTGATATCAAAGTTTGCTTCCATTATAAAGAACCATCCATGATAATGTAGTGATCAAACTGTGAAGATTAGCAAAGCTTAATGATTAACATCACTTCTGGTAGGGATATTTATACAACTTATAGTAGCTATGTTAAGTAGTAGATATGAACAAGTTGTTACAAAAGATAATACTTGATGATTTACAAGGAATCTTGGAGATAATATTAAGTATATAAAAAAATAAAACTAGATAATAAACGTAGAGTTTGTCTTGTAAGAGATCGTCTATTTTTAAATTAAAATTAGGCAATGGTAAGCTCAATAGTAAAAAAAGAATAAGTCTAATAGTGACTAGGTTAATTTTTTTTGGTGACTCGTTTAATCTATTTAGTGACTAGGTCTACTTTTATATTAAAATTAGACCGTCTCATTTAGTAATTTTTGATAAACGTAAGTATAGCTATCTACAACTTGTTGAATGTCAAGCACCGTCCACCCTCTCTCCTCTTTGGTAAAATATTGCTGCTACATATTAATGGGTAGGGGTGTTCGCGGTTTGGGTTGGTGCGGTTTGGGATGTAACCCAACCCAAACCGCAAATATACGGTTTGACATTTTCCCAACCCGAACCGCACCGCACTTTTGCCCAAACCAACCCAAACCGAACCGCGCGAAACGGTTTGGTGCGGTTTAAACCATTTTTTTCCTCCACGACATTAATTTTGTAATTTAAGAGTAAAAAAAAAAATTGAAGTTGACTTATTTTATATTTCTAAGATTATTGCAAAAAGAAAAAAAAATAAAAAAGAAAGAGAGAAGCGTTGAAAATTCGAATATGTTATGACAAGAATTTCGAATTTAGTAATTCGAATATTACTACTGCAAGAATTTTGTATTCACAGCATGCATGACACCTTATTTTAAAAAAAAAAAAGATTTGCAAAGAGGAGCAGCAGAGATTGGAGAAGTGAGTAGATGAGAATGAGATGACTGCAACTGCAAAGAGCCAAAGACTTAACCTAAATACCTAATAGCGTATTAATATTGTCAAGTGTATTTAAAAAAAAATAGATAAATATTTTTTTTAAAAAAATCATATAAAATTGCAGTTTACGGTGCGGTTTCGGTTTACAAAAATTCAAACCCAACCCAAACCGCAAACCGCGGTTTGCTTGAAATCATAACCCAAACCGCAATTTTGAAACCGCAAACCAACCCAAACCGCAAAAAAACAGTTTGGGTTGCGGTTTGGTGCGGTCCAAACCGCACTCTGAACAACCCTATTAATGGGTAGGTAAAATTGTCAAGCCACCTATTACCACCCTCTAGGAGCATAACTCAAAGACTTTTACAAATTAGCAATATGAAATGTGAAAGCTGTAAAAAGAACAACATCTTGTAGTAGTATAAATAGGAGTGTTATTTTCTTGGAGCAATGTGTGCCCAACAAGCCTTGTAAGCTAGCCGTGAGTTTCATTTGTAAGATTGAAACAAAAGGGTTAGAGAGTATTCATGTAGTTGTGTTCTACTATTATATAATAATAGTTGGTTTTAATATTTTGTTCTTCCTCTAACAATACGTCAATATCTTCCTCTAACAATACGTCAATACAACTTCACCCATATAATATTTCTTTTTGTTAGTCTTCCACAAATTATCCCAAATTATCCAACAATTGGTATCAGAGCCATTCGTTTCGTTAAATTTTTCATGACCACTTTTTTTGCAAATATTGGTCGGGGACCGATATTATCGCAACGGTATAGTCAAAAATATTTTTAGCTAACTTAACAGTCGGGGACCGTATTGCGAGGTGATTTTCCATTCGTGCACATTCCAGGACTATGAAGCTTGTTGGTCAGGGACCAAGCTTACTTGTGTATTATCGGACAACACCAAGTCACAAATGGCGGATATTGCTAGTTCATCTAGTAATATTGAGAAATTCAACAATGAAAATTACAGTACGTGGAGTACACTTATGCAATTCTATTTGTTGGGACAAGATCATTGGGGCGGAGTCGTTGCTAGTGAAGTTACAATACCAATCGATCCTGAAGAATTAAAGAAGTGGAAGATTATGGTCGAAAGACCATGTACGTGCTAGCAGCAACCGTCGAGGATGAGTTGTTATACCGCATCAAGAATGTAAAGACACCCAAGGAGGCGTGGGACACCCTTGCAGCTTTGTTCTCTAAGAAGAACGATGCTCAACTTCAGCTTCTCGAGAATGAGTTGTTGTCAATCCAGCCGAAAAATGACGGTGAACCAGTATTTCACCAAAGTTAAAACTTTGTGTGAGCAAATCACAAAGTTAGATCCGAAAATCCATCACAGAGACGAGTATGTGCAGGATTATGGTCCGTGGCTTTAAGCCTGGATATAGTAGTCTTGTCACAGCGATTCGAGGTTGGGCTACACAACCATCTCTAATTGAGTTTGAGAATGTGTTACCAACCAGGAGGCTCTAGAAAATCAGATGTTGGATTTGTCAAGGATGAAGAGAAAGCTCTTTTTGGCAACAAGAAGTCAAATAAGGGAGGTGATAAGACAGGCGATCAAGTAATCAACTGGCAAGTCAAACAGATATAGGGGATTCAGAAAAGGACAATATAGAGGAGGCTTTATCGAGGGGGAGCTCGAAAAGATCGACAACTAGATGAGAAAGAAGGGAAGAATCAAACACGACGAGATGTCGTGTGTTATAACTGCAAGAAGAAGGGACACTATGCTCGAGACTGTTGGTCCAAACCAGCAGAAGGGAATGCTGCAACTTCGGTGGAGCATGAAAGCCGAAGTGAAGTCGAGTGGGATGCACAAGCATCCTACGCTGTTGAAGAGGAACAAATCTTCGACATGGAGGTAGTGTCACCCAGCAGCACGGAGCAGAGGAAGCTGCACTTGTCGTAGTCAACGACAAGATGATTAATTATAAAGATGATTGGATCATCGATTCTGGTTGCTCCAATCACATGACTGGAGACAAAGAGAAATTTCTAAGCATGTCGAGTACAACGTGGTCGAGTTGTGATAACAGCAAACAAGAAAATTGCCAATAACCCATATTGGCAAGGCAGTGGTGATTCCACGATTTAGCAACAAGCAAGTTCAGCTGGAAATGTCTACCATGTTCCGGTATGACAAAGAACATGTTGTCAGTTTCACAACTGACATCATCCAGAAACCATGTTATTTTTGGTCCTCGTGAAGTGAAGGTGTACAAGACGATGGAAGGAAATTCTTCTCCTATCTTATAGGGGCGACGTCTTA
Organism: Beta vulgaris subsp. vulgaris; assembly: GCF_026745355.1. NCBI lineage: Eukaryota > Viridiplantae > Streptophyta > Magnoliopsida > Caryophyllales > Amaranthaceae > Beta > Beta vulgaris. The sequence continues at coordinate 45,389,057 of NC_079209.1, read as the reverse complement.
AATCAGTCTACGTGATGTTTGCGCAAACGACATATGTAGACGAGGCGAGAAAAAATGAGACAGCTGATTTATGGCATGCACGCTTGGGTCACGTGAGCTACAACAAGCTCAAGTGATGATGAATAAGTCAATGCTCCAAGGTCTTCCTCAACTAGATGTCAAGGAAGATATAATTTGCATTGGATGTCAATTTGGTAAAGCACATCAACTTCCATATGAAGATTCGAAGTTCAAATCAAAGGAACCTTTGGAGTTGGTTCACTCAGATTTGTTTGGTCCAATAAAGCAACATTCAGTGAGTGGCTTACGTTATATGATAACTTTCATTGATGATTTTTCAAGATTGTTGGGTCGATTTCATGAAAGAAAATCTGAAGCATTTGGCAAGTTTAACTGTTTAAGGAAACAGTAGAAAAAGAAGTTGGCGGAAAATTCGTGCTACGTACGACAACGGAGGAGAGTATACATCAGAGAATTCTCCCAATACTTGCAAGATTGCAAGGTCCAAGCCAGCTCACTTGTCCAAATACTCCACAACAAAATGGAGTAGCTGAAAGAAAGAATCGACATCTTGCAGAGACATGCAGAAGCATGTTACATGCCAAGAACGTGCCACCACGTTTTTGGGTTGAGTGTATGAGGACAGCAACACATGTTTTTGTCTCACCATTTGAGAAGCTAAGAAAGATGAAGCCAGAGTGAGCTATTTTCGAGTTTTCGGATGTATATGCTACGTCTTTGTTCCTGAGCATATGCGTAGCAAGTTTGATAAAAAGGCTATTCGTTGTATCTTTGTGGGATACGATGATCAGAGGAAAGGTTGGAGGTGTTGTGATCCAACAACAGATAAATGTCACGTCACAAAATGTGGTGTTTGATGAAACATCATCTTGGTGGTCACCACAAGCTGTATTATTGCCAGACTCGAAGGAGATCGAGGAAAAGCTTCAAGAAAAGATGGACGAGAAAGATGAAGGTCAAGCTAGTCAAGATGGCTGGTAGTCTTGAGATGAGATATCTCAACCTACACAAAGAAGAAGAAAAATTCATGGCAAACAGGAGCACATCATAAAATATTGAAGAAGAAAGGCCAAGTCAAATTGAAGATTTTGAAGAAGAAGAACTCACCCAGCACTACGCAGGTCCACAAGGCAGAAAAGCCAAATCCAAGATATGCAAATGCTGCAATGGTTGAGGATGTAAAAGAGCCAAGTAGCTATAATAAGGCAGCTCGAAGCAAAGATTGGAGAAAAGCCATGGAAGAAGAAATTCAAGCTCTGCACCAGAACGAGACTTGGGAGTTAGTGCCAAAGCCTCGAGAAGTTCAACCTATTTCTTGCAAATGGGTATACAAAGTGAAGACTAGACCTGATGGTACCATTGAAAGGTACAAGGCATGGCTGGTAGCTCGAGGATTTTCTCAGCAATATGGGCTAGACTACGATGAAACGTTTAGTCCAGTTGCCAAGATTACTACAGTTCGTGTTTTACTAGCACTTGCAGCTAGTAATTCTTGGAAGCTCTGGCAGATGGATGTCAAAAATGCATTTCTACATGGTGAGTTGGATAGAGACATCTACATGGATCAACCTAAGGGGTTCAAGAATCAGTCTTATCCACACCATGTATGCAAGTTGAAGAAGGCACTACATGGTTTGAAGTAAGCACCACACGCTGGTATGGAAAGATAGCGGAGTTTCTGTTACAGAGTGGTTATTCTGTAGCACCAGCTGATTCGAGCTTATTTGTGAAAGCTCAGATGGAAAAGTTGGCAATAGTTCTTGTATATGTGGATGATCTTATCATCACAGGAGATTTTGAAGAGGAGATTCAACAAACAAGAGCTAATCTTTCAGTACGTTTCAAATGAAGGAGCTGGAGAATTAAAACATTTTCTTGGTCTTGAAGTGGAGCGACTAAGGATGGGATATTTCTATGCCAACAGAAATATGCCCGTGATCTTCTAGAAAAATATGGAATGGTCGATTGCAAGCCTATGTCAACTCCAATGGAGGTTAATGCAAGGTTATGTTTAGTCGAAGGTAAATATCTAGAAGATGTGACCATGTACAGACAATTGGTGGGAAGTCTTATCTATCTCACGTTAACCAGGCCGTATATTGCATGTGCAGTGAGTGTGACTAGTTGATTCATGCAAAATGCGATGAAGCGTCACCTAGAGGCCGTATGTCAGATATTAAGGTACGTGAAAGGAGCCATTGATTATGGAATCCTGTACAGCAACGATAAAGAGTTTGAAGTTGTCGGTGCCGTGATGCTGTTCATGCCTGTGATCTCGACTCATATCGGTCAACTACAGGTTATGTGTTCAATATGGGTACTAGAGCAGTCTCTAGGTGTAGCAAGAGACAACCAACAGTGTCATTGTCAAGTACAGAAGCAGTTAATCGAGCGACGGCTATGGTAGCACAAGAGTATGTGTGGTTAACGCAATTACTCAAGGATTTGCATCAACCAATTGATCGGGGAATCATGTTCGCCTGTGATAATCAGTCTGCGATACGTTTAGCGGAGAATCCTATTTTTCACGCCAGGACAAAACATATGGTGGTAAATTATCATTTTGTTCGAGAGAAGGTTCTATAGGGTGAGATTGAACTTGAGCAAGTGAACACAGAGGACCAAGTTACAAATATATTCACAGAAGGTCTTGGAGAACCAAAGTTCGAAAAGTTTCGGAAACAACTTGGTATGACCTCTAGACTATCTCTGAGAGAGAGTAGTCGTTGAGGGGGAGTGTTGGATGTCAAGCACCATCCACTCTCTCTCCTCTTTGGTAAAATATTGCTGCTACATATTAATGGCTAGGTAAAAGTGTCAAGCCACCTATTATCACCCTCTACGAGCATAGCTCAAAGACTATGACAAATTAGCAATCAATATGTAATGTGAAAGCTGTAAAAAGAACAACATCTTGTAGTAGTATAAATATTAGGAGTATTATTTGCTTGGAGCAATGTGTGCCCAACAAGCCTTGTAAAGCTAGCCGTGAGTTTCATTTGTAAGATTGAAACAAAAAGAGTTAGAGAGTATTCATGTAGTTGTGTTCTACTATTATATAATAGTAGTTGGTTTTAATAATATTTTGTTCTTCCTCTAACAATACGTTAGCACAACTTCACCCATATAATATTTCTTTTTGTTACTCTTCCACAAATTATCCCAAATTATCCAACACAACTAACGGAAGATATTCATCTTTATCACACCCCACAAGATGAACGACCGAGAGGTAAGACCAATATTGGACAGTAACATGTCTAAATGACGGCGCGCAAGAGGTTTAGTGAGAGCGTCGACTAACTGATCATCACTAACGACACGAGTGACTTGTAGAGAACCTTCTTGGACTTTTTCACGAATAAAATAAAAGTCAATGCCAAGACGGTTCGTACGGGAATGAAAGACCGGATCTGCAACAAGACTAGTTGCACCAATATTATCACAGTAGATGACCGAGCTACAGAGTGCTGCTTCTTGGAGCTCCAAGAGATGGGTTGCGACCAAGAAAACAATGTATGCATTGGTGCTAATGAAATCATATTTATCACCAACCCAATCTGTAACACTCTGACAATTCTTTATTTTCCAAAATACATTTTTCATTATAAAACTTAGAGAATTATCAAAGTATTATCGTTCGTGTGATAACGTATCAGCTTATCCGGAATTTTGCAGTGGAAATAGTAATAAATAAACTTTAGAAATAAAACTTAGTCAACTCAAAAAGTCAAACCAACAAAAGTCGAATTTAACCTCAAAAGTCAAAGTCAACAACAATAATCAAAGTCAACCATGAAAAGTAGTAAGTCAAATATAATAAAATTATGTAAGATAATTTTATTGTAATTTAGATTTTAAGTATAATAACGGTATTTGTGTTGTATGGAGTAATATTTTTGAATTACAGTTTCAAAGTTTTTTTCCCCTTCATATTACAACTTTCTTCATTATTTAAAGATTTGGAATCGATGTTAAATGAAATAATTTTTTTTATACTTGTATTTATTTACAATTATGTCAAATATATAATTACTGACTTAGTTGATTTTTTTCTTTTAAATTTATTCTTTATTAATAATTACATGATTTATTGTGTGAGTAAGGGTAACTGGGTTATTTCATTTGCACAATATTTGTTCCCCCTTTCCTTATATAATAGAGATATGAAATAAAAAGAATATATGTGTCATTAGCAATAACTCTAGCAAAACTAATAGGAGTTACTTAGTATGATATTAATGAATTATGTGACTTATGTCTATAGAGAATTATGGTGATTATTGGTAGTCTTTGACAGGTGGGCCTAATGCAAAGAGATGGGTAATATGAGAATGGAGAAAAATGAAAATCACCACAGTTTTAGCTTATACTTGTAGGTTAAGGAATTATTTTTGAGTCGTTTATACTAAAGCTCTCTAATAAAGCTTTTCCCAAATCAAAACTTCCTAAACAGCCGCTATAATTTTTACAACATCCCTAAAAACCTTCAAACTATACCATTTTAATATCCAAAATCCTCTCATATAAGCAATATTACTTTCCAAAAATTAAGAATTTGGAATCTTTCTAATGTTTTCACATGTTTTGCTTGAGAGTCATGTTTTGTTTGAGAGTTTGGGTGAATCATATGTACGCAAGGTGTTGAGTGGTGTTTGGAGGGGCGATAGCCAAGGTCATAAGATTAAAATGGGCCTAATCCTCTAGGTTTTACAATAGAATTAGGTGAAAAAACTGCTGGAAATCAGGCAAATCACGTGTGAAGAAATAATGCTTTCTCATGAAAACTCAGTAAACGTCTCCTCGTCTTCTTTAGTTCTTCTCTCTCTCTTTCCAAGATCCAAATTAAAATATTCTTTTAATTCCTAAAATTTTCTCTAACCTCCATTAAACTCGTGAAAATTTTCCATATTCCCAAATATTAGTTGTTAACCTACCTTAAATATGACAATGGAAACTTTTTTCTACATCATAAATAGGGATGAATTGGATTTGTATAATGCAATACTCATAAGATTTAGTGTCAATCAAGTGAAGTTATTAAGATATTACGAAATTAAGAATATAAGTAAGGGTTTTGGGGAAAAACGCTTCATCTCCTCTGTTCAGTTCATGGAACCCTAACTCACGCTTCATCTCCTCTGTTTCGCTTTCCCAGCTCCCCTTGCGGCGGCGGCGACCGCGTGTATCTCTCCGACGTGCGTCGCCGCAGTGGCCACCACCCTCACCAATGCTTCTCTTTCACCTCTTTCACTCCCTTTTCTATTTTCTCTTTCTTTTAATTTTCAGAAATCCTCTTTAAATCAGTTTTTCCCAATTAATTTTCTCTAGGTTTGGTCTCAGTTTGTTTCCCTTCTCCAGGCTGTTTTGCTGTGTTGTGGTTTTGTTGTTTGACAGATTGCAGGTTTTGTTTTTTTGGTGGGCGTCCAACAAAGGCGGTCAAGTGAAGTTCGAAGATGAGAATCCAAATCAAAGGTAAATCTTTTCAATTGGAGTTGAGTAATGGTTTCTTAAATTTTCTGATTAAGTTGATTGAATGGGTTTCCAATGTCCTTAATGGTTGCTCAAAGTTGATTGAATTTGAACATTCTAGACGATTTGGTTGCCTTTGGTGGAAAATTCAATCTGGTTGTTATCGCTGGGGGTGGTTTTTTAAGTTAAGTGTGAAGATTAAGGGCATATGGTATTCAGTTCTTGTCCCTGCATTAGGTAGTGTTAATCCTTGGAGGAATTTTGTCCATGCTTTTCTTCATGTTTCTCAAGAGGGTTCGAGTCTGGTTGCTGCTATTGTTAGTGAATGCAGGGATATCGGTTTAGATTCTTGTGCGTTTCTCCAACAAGAAAGTTCGCCCCTCTCTCACGATAGTGAGCTCAAGTTAGAAGTCGATGCTCTGCTAAACTGGGAAAATCTGCAGTTTGACTCTAGTCATCCTAAGCTAGAGCGCATGATTCATCATGTTAAGGAATCAAATATCACTTGTGATGCAATGTGCTTGTTGAACAATGAACCTTTCAAAAACAACAATGTCAACAAGGAAAAAATGTCCACAAATCCAGAGAGATTATCAGAAAATGCTAGTTTATGTGGCAATGGAAGTGCCCTTTATTTTGCAAATAAGGTGTGTATCAAAGGAAGTTTAGTCTATGTTGATGGAGATGAGGTCTCTACTTGTGGTAATGGAGATGGTCGAAATGCAGTTTCAATTGGTGATCTTAGTGTTGATTCATTATTGTCGCCTAATTCTAATATGAGCAATGTTGTGTCAATTCCTACGTTACAAAGGCCATTTAAGAAAAATCAATGTCAATTGCTTAATCACCTTGGGTTTCATCGCAATATGGAGAAGAATCATCAATCTCAAGTTCTTCGCCAGATTAAGGTGAAGAAAAAAGGAGTTCAAGTTGCAAGGAAATGGTGTAGTGAGGAGTATCCCAATGGCAAATGGGTTTCCCTACTTAATGTTTAAGGAGTTCATGAGTTTCTTTGTTACTTTGTTTGGATCTTGTTGCCTTAGTTTGGTTTTTTCAGTCGGTAAGTTTAGGTGTTGTTTCTAGGTTTCTCAATTTGGAAGTTGTTGATACTCTAGCTTGGTCTAGTGGTTTCTTGTTGTTTTGGAGTAGTTGTTTTGGTACTTATGGTGTTCGTCTCATCGCTCAAGGTGGTGTAGTTTGGTATTTCAATGTATGCTTTGAACTCTTTTATGAGTATTAATGAAATGAGTTAAATTATCAAAAAAAAAAAAGTAAGGGTTTTGGGAAATTTGTTGTCCACTGTGACTCTGTGAATTGTTGGGGTTGACTAGATTGCTCCGCCTCTACTGACGGTCAGACGGTGGTCCCTACCTCTATGGTTGTCGTCTGTCGGAGTCCCCACTCCCCCCTGCGTCTTCAATAATCTTGTCGATCTGTCTGATTTATCTAAGCACTTGGTCAAGGTATTGTCATTCCATCACTATTCTCTAATTTTTTTTCTCTTGTAATATGCTCTCAGTGTGTGACCTTTTATTATCATGTATTAAATGATGGTATATGAGTTGCTTGAACAATTTTTTTTGGTACATTAAATTTGTAAAATTACATTCGCTTAAACAACATATTATTTAATAGAACTACTATCAATTTTTTATATTTTGTTCTATTATAAATTACATTTTTCTAAGGGACACCAATCTACTATTTTGCTTAAGACTCCAAAAAATAAAATTAAGACCGGGCCTAATCATATATATCGAACATTAGTAAATGAAACTTTATAAAGCATTTGAGCCCAAACACAGAGATAATGCTAGTAAGTATTTTAGGAATATAATTCATAAGTGTATGAAATAATTGCATATTGTTGTTATGTTACAAGCACAATTGCAAATTGTTGCAACTCAACGATGCTATAGATGCCTGGTCTACTTGACATCAGTGTGAAAAGTTTTATGTTTTGCAGCCCTTGTCGTCTACTTTAAGCTGTCCAGCACCGCACAGAGAGCAAATCCCATATTGGGCCGGTTGATTTGTGCTTAGATTGATAGGGATCAGACATAGAGCTGGTGAACGAATGGCTCCTGTCAAACTTATGTCAGATTTACAGCTGAACTTCCTGAAACCTAATCCGACCCATTGATTAAATGGGTCAGCCGCTCTCAACTTTCAACTCTAATCCAATTCATTTATTAAACAAATATTCAACTTATTTATTGAGCCGTTTATCAAACCAAGGATATCTTGCCCAATGGTTAAGATTGAAGTGTTGTGAACGATAGGTCACAGGTTTGACTCGTCAATCACTTTCTTTGTATTTTGTATTGCGTTCGTAGCTTATATAGATTAAAAAAATTAAGCCCTTTATCGAGGGGGTACATATGCATAAAACCAAATAAATCAACGGTCGACCTCATATATTCCTCAACAATATTGAAGTATTATGCATAAATGAAATGGATTATCATGTCTGGTTTGAATTAGAAAATTCAACTGTAAATCTGTTATGCAAAGGCTTTAGTAAGAAATATTAGGGCGTCAATAGTAAAACCCTTAACAAACAGTTCATATCGGCCATATTCATGTTAGCTCGCTTAATTAAACGACTTAAAAATTTAACCCAAACTTACTAATGTTTTATTAAATAATTTCGATCAAGTTAATAGATGAGGTTACTTTTTACCTCTCTAATCAGACAACATAGATGCAACTTTATGGATACAAATACAATCATTATTATTCATCACTTCGGACCGTTGATCTTTAGGCTAGAGGAGGAAAGAAAAAGTGAATAAAAACACCAGCACAATCCAAAAAAAGGCACGTAATATTATTGTATAGTAGGCCACTGTACATGCATGATGCATTTCAAAGAAACGTACCCACCATATTGCATTCATTCATTGCATATTTGCTTTAATAATAGATATATCTTTTGGCTAAAAAGATATCAACACGATCCAAACAAGGTCAATTTGATGGCAACAAGTGGCCAGGGTACATGCATGAATCATGATGCATTACAACTTTGCAACCCTATGACTGACCCATTTAACCATCTCATCCATTCATTACAGTTGTAATTGATGATTAAGTGATGATCACATAGGCACATGCACTATTTAAAAGGCGTGTCTAAAGAAAGAACGGTGTCACATGGTGCTTTCCCTAATTAAGGGGGTTTTACTCCAAGTCATTCACAACAATAAAGAAAGTTAGAAATTGCATAGTATAGGGTTGATCCCGAGACCTCAAGAACATATATATACTAAAGTTTAACCACTAGATCAAACAACATTTAGTGTTATCATCTTAAAGTATAATATTAATTAATGAAAACTGTCCTTACCCGAGGCATAACCCTGGCCTAATAACTAGTTATTTATTAATAAAAGCTTATGTGTAAAAAGTATACTAACACAAAGACCAACATTCATAATATGATTGATATGATCATGCAATATTAAACACGTAAACAAGAGAGAAAAAAAAGGCAAGGACTCCGACGCGAGGGGTGCAGTTATTTAAAAACCGTATCCTTTTGGGTTAATCGCAACCTTTTTATGTAAGGGATCCATTTTTCAGGCATGGATTCACATTCGATCCAGATCCGTTGGATAACAAAATTGAGGATTCAGATCCATATCCAATGGATCTTATGGATCCGGGTGCAGAACGGATCCTAACATATTTTCTTCAAATGATTCAAATATTCTCAATAATTAAAGATTATAAGAACAAAACAATGCCACTTACATTAGTAGATAAGTTATTATTTGCGTCGGTTCCGGGACCTGCATTTGCGTCGATCCGGGTTCGACGCTACAAGTCTCGACGCAAATTTCCCAAACGCCATCTATATCGGTTAGGGATTCGACCTTAATTTAATAAATTCAATCATTCAACCTTAATATAACAAATCCAAGTACATAAAATAACATTAAAAATTTAACATTAAGTTTAAGCCTTTTAATAATATATTTCAAGATAGAACTATTATCTCAAATAATCATGACATGCATATAGCCCTTTTTCCCCAAATAACCTCACATTGTCACCCCTATCGTAGATAACACTAAATTTGTAATTTGTCATTAAACATGACGAAATTACAAAGGGCATGAATTTGTTTAGACTTTCAATGGGTTTGCAGTCATTTAAGAAGGTGGTTGATGGCATTAAATTTTAAAAAGGTGGTCTGCGTCCTATTACTTGTATGCTGCTAAAGATAAATTCCTTGAATTGTGCGTCAAAACTAATTAACATCCTTTTGGATAGCTACTAACCACCTTCTTAAATAGCGCCAAACCCATCAAAAGTCAAACCAAGTATAATCCCGTCAAGTTTAATGACAAATTATAAATTTAGGGTTATCCGCGATAGGGGTGACACAATGCGGGGGTTATTGTAATCCCCCATAATTTTAAAGGATTTTATAAATATATATATTTTAGTATTTATATATTTATATTTAAACATAATCTAGTTTTAAAATGATTTGACTATTTGAAAAGGTTGACTACTTTAAAAGTCAAATGAAATTATTTTAAGGATTTAAGAGCATTCTTATCAATGAACCCAAAAAAATGGTTCATCCTCCTCTTTTCTCTCTCCTCCACATCATTCTCACAAACCATTTACAATTTTACTCTTAACCATGAACCCAAAAATAATGGTTCATCACTATTTCTCATTCTTTTTTCCTACCCCACCACATTTTCTCTCTCTTTAAATAATTATATGAAGTTGTATAAATTAATGTAAAACGACTTTACGCTAATTAATTGTAATTAACTCTTATAATTATTAATTTATAAAAACTAATTTGAATCCATAATTATGAATTTTTTTTTCTGAAAGATTGTAAGTTAAAGCAAAATAATGTGAGGAAAGAAATGATAATAGGAAAAGAAGAGAAAACTGAAATTGTGAATAAAGTATAGCAAAATTGGTGTCTATTTATAGAGAATAAAAAAAATATGAATTTTGGTATTTTTTTAATTTTTTTTCAAATTGTATTTTTTGAATTATTAACGTTACAAAAATTGTAATGTTAATAATAACGAGACCAATAGAAACTAAACACTTGGCGAAATTTGAGAGGACCGCAGGTATTGCTTTCCACATCAGCGCGCGTCAATGAGTTGCTGCACTATTTCGTCCTTTGTGAGCTGCTCCAGCAAATCCTAAGGCGACATGTGGCAGTATTTTTTTTTTGGGTTTTCTTCCCCTTCCTTTGCCAGCGTGTAGCAGTGATTCAATTTCATGAACCATTCGGAAATCCGAATGTTTGGGCCTCGATTCAAGTGTGGATCATTATCCAATTCATCATTAAGAGAAAAGTTAATGGTTGAAGCTCATGAACCATTTTTTTTTTCATCATTAAGAATGCTCTAAGAAAGGTGAAAATATTTTAAATAAGCATGCTTTGATAAAAGTTTTAAATACTAATTTCTATTGGAAAAGAAGTCTAATGGATCAACTTGAGGAACCCAATAAGGAAAAGGAGTTATATTGATGATAAAAGTTCTAATTTGGTTATCCTATTCATCATCAATTTTCATTAAGCCTTATCTCCTTTTCCTAAGCCCAAAAAGGAAGCCATTTATAAATATCCTAATACGGGAATACCCAATTATTTTACCCCACACAAGATTTATTTTTCTCTCTCCTCTCACCCAATCTCACGGCATACCTCTCTCTCTCTTCCTCCTCACCGATTTTCTCTCTCTTCCTCCTCACGTTCTTTTTCGTTCTTTCTCTCAAATCTTTTCTTCTTGTTCAAGTAACGTTTCTTCTTCAACAAGAAATGTCACAAAATCTTCAAAACCACCAAGGAATATTCGCCGTTGCTGCTGCCGTGTTTCCCTGTTTTCGACGTGTCCTTTGTTCTCCTTCTTGTTGGTTGTTTTCTTTTCTTCTTCCTCATGATTCCATTAAAGACTATGTTTTTATGCTTTCTTTTAATGTTAATCATGATTATTGGATTTAATTTACTGTTTTAATAAATAATCTTGATTCATATATATAATAATTATGAGAATAAAAATTCAGATTTGTTTGTTATGATTAGATTTAAGTTTTAGTCATTAAAGCATGGATTTTTAGGGTTTTAATTACTAGAAAACCATAGTAGCATGTTAGTTACTATGAGATTGATTTAGATTATAATTTCAAACATGTTTATATATGTTTAAAGAAGGTTTTATGAGTTTTAAAGTTGCTGGAATTTCATAAAGGAGTTTATTTATGGAGTTTTAAGAATTTTAATTACTAGTATGGTAGTACTATGCTAGGAATTAAAAATAATTGAAGTTTTGATATTAAAATAATCTTTTGAATATATTTAGAGGGGATTTTAAATATTGTAAAGTTGCTGTTTATTATTTAAGAGTATTGATTTTAGTTATATTGATTTCTAGGCGGAGAATATTATGTAGGAGACTTTTAAGAAGTTAAAAGTGGACTGTCGACAGGGACGGATTTTAGCATGTTCAACATGTTCCATGAAACAGTGCCCCTTAATTGTGAGGGCCCCAAAATAGAGAAAGTTCAAGTAGTAAAAAGAAAAAAGTTATCTACTTATTTGGACTACTTCTTTTTTTCATAATATGATTATGTGAAGTATGGATGAGCTATTACATTATTGAATTTTTCAAATACGAGATCGCACAGGGCCTCTATATAGTTCGAGACGGGCCTGACTGTCGACTAGTTTACAGTACACAAGGTACGTACATACCTGTGTGCTAAGTGATTAGTATCATAATTTAAGTACAAAGAATTTTAGTATCATGTATAGAAACTTATTATGTTCATATATGATTTCTAGTATTTGATTGTTACATGTTTTATGCCTGTGTGCAAGCATGTGATTTAAGATTTATTATGAGTATTAGATTGTATGTTTGTATGGAATATTTGATGCAAGCATGAAGAAGGAATTTTATTTATTAATTCGCATGAGGAATTAATATATGTTATAGAGATTGAATCATGTTATTCATGTATTCCCTGACAAGTTTTATTTTCACTATCTTATGAGGATTGTGGACCTTATTTGGTAAGTTGATAAGTTATGCCTTTTTAAAGGTAAGATTATTGTTGGCTACGTTCAACAAATGAGAAAGTTGAGATTAAAAAGAAAGTACGTCTTGGATTGTAAGTTGTGATCACTTATTAAATCCTAAGATAAAAGAAGTTCAGTTGTGACTTCTTGTTTATTATTCCTGTGATGCTTGTATGTATGTCATAACAAGTGATAATTGGTCATTAACGTAAAGTGTAACGAGAATAGTTATAGACTTTAGACTGGTGCACGTCTAGAGTTGACATTAAGGGTTGGAGTACATGGTGGTAGCCCATGGCTTTTCTAGGAGATGGATTGATCACCATCCCTCTTTTATTTTCAAAAGTTCCTCGATATCGCAGGTCATTCTGGAATACGGAGTCGCGCCCGTATTTCGTTTTCTTAGTAAAAGCATTAGTAGATAAGTCAACTCAGTTCCAATAACTATTCCATTTAAGTACTAAAAAGATGTTTGGAGTTTAGTTCAGTTAAAGTTATCTGCAGATTATTATATGATTACATTATTATTTATCCCCGCATGTTATTTATTAGTATCATGTTAGGAATGCTTATGATTAGTATGTAGTACTCAGCTTTGCTGATTACGTGCTTTGTTTGTGTGTGTGATCATGGCTTTGCCTTATTGATCTTGTGATGATCAATTTTGGTGAGCAGATTCAGTATAACATTGACATTACAGGTTCACAGATGTGCATCATTGGGAATCTGGAATGGAGAGAATATGTATCTAGTATATTTAATTTCTGCACTAATAAGAACATATTTTTATTATGTTGTTTGAGTAGACTCATCTAGATTGGTTGTTCTAAATACTTATTTATTTATTTATAATAAAGTTCAAAGTTTAGTTATATGTTTTCCGCTGTAAAATTCTGAATAAGCCGACACGTTATCACACGGGCGATAGTGCTTTGGGAATTCTCTAGTTTTATATTATAAAGGTATTTCTGAAAAGAAAGAATTATCTATGTGTTACAGTTATTTGGGAAAAAGGGTATATATCAGGGTTATCTGAGAGACTGAGATAATATCCGTTTAAAATAGCTTTAGATGCAATGTAAATGGATCCGAACTTAGGTAATAATTTAGGACCCAGCGCTTTTAAAAATGGAATCCAGTTCCTACTCTAATGTGTGGTATCCAAAATTTGAGGATCCAAATCCCGTAACAATGAATCTTTAATCTGATATATTAATGGACTGTGTTGAATTCAAGGAATTAAGGCTCTATAGAGTATTGTGTTTTTGCATTAGTTTTTCTTTTAATAATGAGTTCGAGATCTTATTTCTAGGAAAAGGAATTCTCTACGTCTCAACTACATGCATAGAATTGATCTATTGAGTTACATGCTAACAAATCCTGGCTACATATTGTGTATGTCTTTATCTCTTGTCCCAGTCACGATTAGGAGTGGTTTCATTAACTTAGATGCAGTTAGCACCGTTTTTGTGATTACTTCGGATTTATTGCTTAATTTTTCCCCCCTTGTTTTGAAATTTTTGTACTTGGAGGTACCAATGAAGATTTTTTTTTTTGATAGAACCAATGAAGATTTTAGTTAGATTTAATTTGATTTTCCAATTTTTTTCTTTAATTTTTGTTTTAAATTTGTATAATTGAAATGAATGATAAATTGAAATGGTTGTGTTTGGATGTTGTTGAGTTAATGGAGTTCAAGTTTTAAATTGTTGTTTTACACCAAACCCTAATTTTTGTGTTTTCTTCTTTTTTTTCCATGTCTTCTTGGTTCTCGAGCCACATATATCCTAAGTCAGAAAGAACATCAAGGTCGGTTGTGTTAGCAGTCAATTGGAGTTTTTTAAAGTACATTTAATGTGTTGTTAACTTGGTCTAAAATCATCTCGCTATTTTTAATTGGATTGTTTGTTGGTTGTGCTGATCTTTAATCTTATATATTAATTTACATATCTTTGGAGGGAACACATATGAAACGAATAGGATAAAATTGTTACATATTGACATGTAATGTATCTGAGTATGAGAAAAAGTATGTCTTACTCTCACTCTTTTTTGTTGCTTTTTTCAGTTATGTTTTACAAATTAGAAACCCTTTTACTCGAAGTTGACTGTTCGAGGATGAACCTTATTTATTCCCCTTTCTCTTTAGTTGAAGATGATTGTTCAAGGACTTAGTATGGATATTGTAGCCCCTTTTGGGATCATGCTGCTGATTTTGTTCAATAATTTTGGCCGTTTTTGTTTGATTTATATTTAAAGTTGGTGAATTTAGTTAGTTATTGGTATTTTTGAGATTTCTTGGCCTAATGTGATTTTTTTAGGGCTTTACTTATTTGATCAATTGTCAAGTGATTTCATTTCCTTGCTAAAAGATTGTCCAGTTTCCCCTAAAAGTTGTCATCCCCTCTCTATAGAAACAAATCAAACAAGTGTCCGTTCCTTCCATTTACAAAACAGGAACGTTATACACTTAGTAACTCGAAGATGCAAACCTAATAAGGAAAATCAATCAACAAGCCCAAATTACATTATTGTGCAAGAACAAATCTTCCTATTTCCATTGACAATCTCATCATCTGATTTGTCATGTTTACTGTAGTTTCATTTGGTAGATATGAGTGACAAGCAATGAAACTGAACTGTTGGCAAGTGGGTCGACTACTCTTAATGCAAACTTCGGTGACATTGTTATTTGTTAAATCTATGGCTGTAATTCTGCAATTGTATTCCAATTTGCTTAATGAAGTTGAAGTTTCTTTTAACTCTAGTCAGAAATTTATGGCTGCAATGGTCTAATTATTTGATAGCGGGTTGATGTCTAATATCAATAAGAAAGAACAATGCAAGATTTTTGAGTTCTCCAGCGAATGTCAATGAGAGTAGATGATCAACATAAGAAATGGAGAAGATAAAAGGATTAAATTGAAATAAACGTGTAATATCACTAAAGCCACGTGAAATAACAGATTATTAATTTAAGGTTACCATATGTAATCAAAAGCTATTTTGGCTACCATATATAATTTGGAAAAGTTGAGAGCCACCATATAAAATTTCCCGCATAACATTTGGTGCATTTTCTCAAGCTCCTATTTTTTTTTATCCTGCCCATGTTGGATTATTGATGCAAGTGAAATGAAATTCTTACGTGGGGTAAAAATTAATTGTGCCAAAGTTACTATTACCAATGCATAGTATTCTTATTAGTAGTTGTTGAACTTAAAAATTCTTTTCGAAGCAGCAAAAATATACAAATTACAGGTGTTTCGATTCTCGGATTAGCCAAGGCTTTATGTTCACTCATTTGCTCATCCGGATTGTCTCAAATGAGGAAAAGATAGTCCCAAATAAGAAAATGACCTACAAGATATCCTTGAGGTGCATCTAGGTAGTTATACTAAGGAACCTGATATCGTCCAATCTTGCAATTTCTTTTATGAAGTTCTCGGCCTGTTATGCACCATATAGCTTCTCTTTTAACAGCATTTCAATCTCTGTTTCACTTACACTTCTGTCGTTATTTTCCACCGGGCTTGATAAGATGGGCGCTTAATCTATAGACAAGGTGGTACATGGCCACCAAGAATGGCGTATAATCAGTTGTATTTGGTTACATATATGGTGGAGTCTTCCATCTACTGCCCAACATGTTAGGTTTACTAGTTATAGGAATCCGGATGGAGCTAGCGACAATTTGGTTTTGGTATTTTTGTTCGCATTTCATCTTGTTCCAGCATGCTGATTAGGACAACAAAAATGTGATGCATGATTATAGCATAAAATTTCTTCATTTGTGCATTCCAAACTCTACTGCCTAGAAGTTGTCAAATACTGATGTCATATGTATGCAGTAAGTCTGCTGGTGTTAGTACGAGGGACTAGCTCTTCTAAACCTCACTATCTCGGCGACTAGAGCAACATTGATGTGGTAATTAACTTCTTTTGTTGCTATTCATCATTCTTTTTAGTTCTTTTTATGGCTTTACATGAATGTTATTTGATTCAAATCAAGAAACACTTCAAAATCATTGTATTAATACTTGTAATGATGCTCAATTTTGTTCTAAAACGATCAGTTGGTTGCTCAGTGTTCTCATCTTCGTTTCTTTCTTCCTCAAGCTGATGCTCCTCCTCAGCAAGAAAATTTCAGGACTAAATGATACATAATTTGTATCTTTCTCTATATTTGTATAAAAAACATAATTTGCAATAAAAAATTATACTTATACATACCAGGCTTTGATGTTTAGATATATTGAAGTATATGTGAAGTCCTTAAGAAAATACGCGGGAAAATAGAGTATTTATAGAGAAATAAAAATACGATTAGAATTTGGAAAACAGAAGCTGCGGAGAGAAAACAAGATTTCGTTTTTCGCAGGCTCAATGAACTTATCGCATCATTGTCGCGCGCCACATAATAGGCTCGGTGCATTTAATAATGCATCAATGTCGTGAGCCACACGCGCTGAGCGCATTGTCCTTGCACGCAGTGCAATTCTACTTTTTTTTGTCGGAGTTTAATTTTTTATCTTGAATAACCGTTTTGACTTATCTTTTATCGAGAGTCATCATTGAATAATGGTTTTAAATGACAAAATATGATTTCATGAAAATAATATATTAAAAGATTTATATAAAAAAAATCCATTAATTTTCATGAATATGTTAAATCAGTTTGGAAAATCTTGACTTGAATTAGGTATTTCTGAGCTCCAATTAGAAGATATTGACGTAAATGGAACATTCAGAGTTTTATTCACTGGGGAGTCAATGTAGGCCGATATTGCCAGAGACCATGATTGCTTGGTTACTACGTTCAGCATGCTTTTGCCTCATATTCCCCTCAAATTACACTAGAAACATCGAAAAACGACCAACCAACTGATGAAACGAAAAAAATGCTCTCGTAAGAGATGTGCCAAACGCACGAATCTTGTTGTGACGCACAAGGAGTGTGCAGCTGGCGCGTCACCTTGCGTGGCGCGAAAGATTTTTTGCATTGAGTAACCATGAATTCTAGGTTACTCATATGATTAAAATAGATTACTTATAGGATTAAACAAGGTTACTCCAAAAACTAAACGAGGTTACTGCAAAAAAAAAATTAGGTTACTTATATAATATTTTAAGGTTACGCGTAGCAACAGAATAGGTTACTCTTATAAAAAAATTTGGGGTTACGTATATATGTAAACAAAATAGGGTTACGCATATGATTAAATGGGGTTAGTGGTATGAAAAAAATGGAATTACTCCTTATGAATGAATCAAGTTACTCTTAGTAATAAATGGGGGTTACTTGTGTGAACTACTGGTATACTAATATGAATAAATGATGTTACTAGTATGAATAAATCAATATTTCACCAGGTACCCATGAGTTTTACGAATATTCAAAGAGTACGATCTTAGTTTGAAAAATGCACAAGGTTCCCCTGAGGTCTTGAAAAATACATGACTTGACCCTGCCCTTAAGTAGTTCCCGTCTATTTTATTAGTCCTAAAGGCCAAATTCTCAATCGACGTCCTAAAAGCCCATACCCAGCCACTACCACGCTGGAAACTGCTCCCTCATGTTCCTCAGCCTCCGAAAAACTCCCCCATCCTCATCCCCGTTGCCGAAAACCGCCCCCCTCCCCTTCCCCACCATCGAAAATCGTCGTCTCCCCTTCTCCACTAAGGTATCCGATTTTTAACTATCTTAATCCCACAAAAGTCTCTCATTGGACTACTTTAGAAAACTTTGAAGTTGTCACCCTATTAATATCTAAATGAGACAAATTTATTAAATAAATCATTTTAGAATTGATGAGTGAGAATTTAGTCTCACTCGTGTGCATCTTTTGGCAAGTTTTACATGACAATTTTGGATTCAAATGCGCTTTTTCCCTTAAATTTCCTTATTTTCATCCTCTAACGATGCATGCTAGTTAGATGGAATTTCATGGTTCTTTCCCCCTCCCCTTTGATCACTAACACTATTGTTTAGTGTAGTTGTATTTGAGGAAAAAGAGCAAATGAAAAAGGAGCGGGGGCTCCTTGTAAAAGAGGAGGGGGAACTCCTTGTAAAAAAAAGGAGCGGACGCTCCTCTAGGCTCTTTTACATGGCAGAATGAGGGAGGGACTTGGAGCGAGGAGGGAGCTACCGAGGAGCTGGGCTCCTAGCCTGGGGAACAAGGGAGCGGGCGCTCCTTTATGTGCTGAAGATGGCAGAAGGGTGCCGAAAGTTGGAGCTACCAAGGAGCCCCCATTGAGCAAGCGCTCTTTGGGCGCATTTGACAAGGAGCGGGCACTCCTCTGATGCAAGGAGCAGGGGCTCCTTATTTGCTGGGCGGTTGGCAGTAAGGATGGAGCGAGCCATGAGATTTCCATGAGCACTCGCTCTATCGCCTTACTTTGTTAGGAGCGGGGGCTCCTTGTTATTTTCTCGACATTTCTTCTTTAAACGTTGTTTTTAGCCCGGTTTTTGTAATAATATAAATACTTTTTTCACTTAATGACCTGAACTTTTTTTTTCACTAAATCATTTTTAGAAAGTTTTTAGCTTCATCTAGTGAGAGAAAGTGAAGTTCTAAGAGAGAAAGTAGATTTTCATGGTTTTGTAGCTTGAATTATGACAACAAATTGTGGTTTTTATGCAAGATCTTCATTTCTTCTCTGGTTTAAGCAATATCTCCTCTTCTCTCTAACTTTTTACTTAATTTAAATTTTATTTAATTAGTTTAATCCATGTTTAGATTTTAGTTTTTTCAAACTTAATATTGTGTTAGATCTTGTGTTGATTGTTTAGTTGTTCATGTTAGATTTATTTTTTTCTTCTATTAGTATTACTATGATGACTATGATGATTAGTGAGTAGTTAATTAGTTGGGGGTTGGGGTGAAAACCCAACCATGATAGATTTGGGTGTTTGACTAAGAAGTTAGGGGTTTGATTGGGCTTCTTAATTGATCAATAGCATGATTACTATCTACTTGCATTTTAGTTGGTTACTTGAATGTTTGTTGATTCATGCCTTAGTCAAATTGAGAGAGGAAATTAAGGTTGACGTTTATGCTATTTTCTTGCTTAATTGCTTATGAGAGTGAGATTTGAGTGACGGTTTTGTAAATTGGCATAGCTTATCCCCTTGGTTACATATTTGAGACCATCAGAGTGGCTTAGTTATGTGACTTAGGTAGTTTAATGCACTCTTGAGAGAGGGCTTAGAACTGGTTAAGAGCCAATAACCTCAATTAGTTACTTGATTCATTCCTCTATACTTCGCGCTTCTTATTTCCTAAATCATGATTTTATGATTGGATGGTGTTTATCCCCTTCTCCCGATATTTTTATCAATCAATTTCTTGTCTAATCACTTAGCGTCTTCTTAAGATCACTAGGGGAAAAAATCGAAAGGGCTGCGCAAGTAGGGCTGCGCTTTTTAAAAAAGCGCAGCCCTATTGATGAAGGGCTGCGCTTTAAAAAAAGCGCAGCCCTTCTGTGAAGGGCTGCGCTTTTTAGAAGGCGCAGCCCTTCACCCACAGAAGGGTTGCGCTTTTCTAAAAAGCGCAGCCCTTCTGTAGGTAGGGCTGCGCTTTTTTGAAACTAGCGCAACCCTACTTTCAAATTTTTTTTTTTCGATACAAACTATGTAGCGCGCCTTTACTTCATTTTTCCCACTTTCATTCTCTCTCTTCACTTCTTACTACCCCAAGTGCGATATTCCCACTTTCATTCTCTCTCTTCACTTCTTCAGTGTTGCCCCACCACCACTTTGCTGCCCTAATTCGAGCACCACCACCCCTTCGCGCACAATATTTCGCTGCACCACCACCCCTTCGCGCCCACCACCCCCTTCGGCACCACACCCACCAATTCGCACACCACATTTGCGCACCACCCCCTTTGCGCACCACCCTCTTCTCTTCTCTTTATTTTCTTCTCTTCTCCACCATTTGAGTGGTTAATTAGGTATGGATTAATTTTGTTTTTAAGTAGTTACTTTTGTTTTGTTAAATTGAATTAAATGGTTAATGTGCAATGTGGGTTTTGTCAATTGTAGGAAGAAGAGGCTAAGGAAGGCAAGTAAAGTTCCAAGTATCTCTTTTCTCTTCATTGCTCGTCGTTGGTGTTAAGAGGTAACTACTTTAACATGTAGACAAAGTTGATAATTTATTGAATGTATATGTATTTTTTATAATGTATATATAATATATTATTTGTTGATATGAGATTGTATGAAAACGCAATGTGATTTAGCTATATATATGAAAATATATAAGTAGTTGTTTGAATCATCATCATATATGCCTAGATACCCGTTCAAGACTTACTCATTAGGGTAAGTCTTGAATAGTCCCCGGTTTGGGACTGTTCTTGGACGTTTGATCTCACTTAGGTGGTGAATGTGTGTCTTCTTTTCAATTCTGAGGAAAATCTTGGCTTATCGTTTCGCTACATTGTTCTCTGGGTACATATGTAGATAAGCAATTATCTACATTGTGTACTTGGAGAACTGTAGGGAAATGCTGCCGGATTTTCCTTAGAATTGGAAAGTTGGCATATATTCACTAGTGAGATTAGACGTCCAAGGATGGGTTAGGTTGGAGTGATAAGGACCTTTGACTGCATGCATACAATTGAACATGTGACTATCTTAGCTTGTTGTATACGTGTGTGATTTGAATATGTGAGTTATGTGTACTTTAATAATGATTGATGCATTATAATGAATGTTGTGTTTAATTATTAGAGGTGGTCTTCTTGAATGAGATGGATCGTACTTGGATGTATGGTAGTCGTGAATCGATTGAGTTTGTGAATGGGGTCTCGGAATTCTGTAGAAGTGCATTAGAATATCAAACATCCTCTGGAGCAGTCGACTTTTATTGTCCTTGTTTGGATTGTAGAAATGTGAGCAAGGTTAGTAGTATACATGTGGTTAGGGAGCATGTATTTCGCCGTGGGTTTAGGCCTCAATACCATGTATGGATTTGGCATGGTGAGCAGGGGAGGTATATGGGAAGCTCTGGATTAAAGAATGATGTATGTGAAGAAAAAAAGAAGGATGATGATGAGTTAGGGGATGAGAATTTGGATGATGAATTTGGAGATGATGATAGGGATCGGGTAGACGAGATGATACACGAGGTTGAAGATCAGTCGTGTAGACGACCTCGTATTTTTGAGTCTATGTCTAAGGCTGCTGAAAAGCCGTTGTATCCAGGTTGTACAAAGTACACCAAACTTTCTGCGGTGGTAACACTGTTCAACATTAAGTCGAACGCTGGTTGGACGGACTCTAGTTTCACATCGTTGTTGGAAGTTTTAGCTGAGATGCTCCCTAAAGGAAATGAACTGCCAAAGTCGTACTATTATGCGAAGAAGTTGATGTGTCCTTTGGGTTTAGAGTACGAGCGGATACATGCTTGTCCTAACGATTGTGTGCTTTATCGTAATGAGTATGAGCATTTACATGAGTGTCCACGTTGTGGATTGTCGAGGTACAAGCGTGAAGGAGCTGGAGGTAGTGAAGGACCACCAGCCAAGGTGTTGTGGTATCTACCCATAATACCTAGATTTAAGCGCATGTTCTCAATAAAGGAGATGCGAAGAATTTGAGGTGGCATGCAGATCGTAGGAAGAAAGACGGTCTGCTCAAGCATCCGGCTGATTCGCCTGAGTGGAAAACTATCGACAGGGTGCATAAGTCATTTGGTAATGAGGATAGGAATCTGAGGCTTGGATTATGTACGGATGGCATGAACCCTTTTGGCAATCTCAGCTCGCAGCATAGCACATGGCCAGTAGTTTTAGTGTGTTTATAACTTGCCTCCTTGGTTGTGCATGAAACGCAAGTACATGATGTTGTCGCTTCTTATATCGGGGCCCAAACAACCTGGAAATGACATAGATGTATACCTTCAGCCGCTTGTTGAAGATTTACAGAAGATGTGGAACGAAGGAGTGTTAGTATTTGATGCGTATGCTAATGAGATGTTCACTCTGCGTGCCATGCTTTTTTGTACTATGAACGATTATCCAGCTTATGGGAACTTATCTGGGTATAAGACTAAAGGAAAACAACCTTGCCCGATTTGTTTAGATGACATGAAATCTACACACCTTAAGGGCTGCAAACATGTGTATATGCGCACACGAAGGCTCCTCAGCCGCGACCATCCCTATCGGTTTAAGAAGAAGGCATTCGATGGGACGGTTGAAGAAGAAGTTGCTCATAGACCATTAACTGGTACTGAAGTTTATAATCAGGTGAAGGGCATTGAAACAGTCTTTGGTAAACCTGCTAGTGAGGTTGATAGACCTACAGGATTATGGAAAAAACAGTCCATTTTTTGGAAACTCCCATATTGGAAAGATCTAAAGGTCAGACATTGTTTGGATCATGCACATAGAGAAGAATGTTTGTGAAGCTATTATGCGACACTTATGAATATTCCGGGTAAGACAAAAGATGTTAAGGCGTCACGACTTTACTTGGAACAAGAGGGGATTCGACCAGAGTTGTGGGCTCAGAAAAGGGACGGAAGAAAGAAGAAAAAAGGGGAGGAAAGGGTTGATGATGATGAAACACAGAAAAGTAAAAAGGTGGAGGATTCGGAGAGAAATTATTTGCCACCAGCTTGCTACACGATGTCGCGTGCAGAGAAAACGGATTTTTTGCGAGTCATTGTATGGCATTAAGGTCCCTACTGGCTACTCATCGAATATGAAGCGCTTTGTTACCTTAAATGGTGAGTTGAAGTTATCGAGTATGAAATCGCACGATTGTCATGTCATGATGCAAGTATTCTTACCGATTGCAATTCGTGGGATACTTCCAAAGCATGTGAGGCACACCATTACAGAACTGTGTTCATTTTTTCATTCAATCTGCAGCAAAGTCCTAGACCCGTCGACCCTCGATTCCTTGCAGACTAGAGTAGTTGAAACTCTATGCAAATTTGAGATGTATTTCCCCCCTGCATTCTTTGACATTATGGTCCATCTCATTGTCCATCTAGTTCGAGAAATTAAGCTGTGTGGTCCAGTGTTTTTGAGGTGGTGCTATCCTTTTGAGAGATATATGGGAACTTTGAAAGATAAAGTTCGTAATCCTGCACAACCAGAAGGTAGTATAATTCAAGGGATTGTGGGTGAAGAGATCAGTAATTTTGTGGCTGAGTATTTTGCTAGTGTTGATCCTGTTGGACTTCCGACATCCCGACACGAGGGCAGACTTGAGGGCAAGGGTACAATTGGTTCAAAATTGATCACACCTTCCGTAGAAAAGCGTAAACAAGCTCACTTATTTGTATTGCATCACGTACCAGATGTCCATCCTTATTTAAGTGAACATATGGAGGAATTACGTGTTAGCAATCCTGGAAAAGGAGTGAGGGCATTGACGCAAATGCATAACAAGACTTTCATTGATTGGTTTCATAAACGAGTACTCAATGATTTGGATGAAAGTGTTCCTGAAACAGTCAAGTGGTTAGCATTTGGTCCTCGTGAAGCTGTACGCTCTTATGAGGGTTATGATATTAATGGGTATAATTTTTGGACTGAACGTCAAGATCTCAAGTCAAGATCGCAACAAAATAGTGGTGTTTCACTTGTGGCGTCGTCTACACAATATGCAAGCTCGAAAGATAAGTCGCCTGTACATGCTGAAAGCAACTACTATGGGCGAATACAAGAAATCTGGGAGCTGGACTACTGTACTTTTAATATTTGCCTCTTGTGTTGCACGTGGGTTGACAATAATCGCCGTTGTGTAAGAAACGATGATCCTTGCGGTTTCACCCTTGTTGACCTTAGTCGTTTACGTGAAACTGAGGAGCCATTTGTAATTGCATCACAAGTGAAGCAAGTTTTTTTTGTAACTGATCCTGCTGATCATAAGTGGTCAATTGTTGTACCTGGTAAAAGGAGTATCCTCGGTATTGGTGATGTTGATAATGAGGAAGAATATGATGCATTTGAGGACCTCCCCCCTTTACCTATCCTGAAATTCGTGTGGAAGATGATGTAAATATGTCGGAGAATTATATGCGTGTAGATCACACGGAAGGGAATACTGTACTTGAGGATCCTAAGAAAAGGCGGAAGCTCAATGAATCATGAGACATAAACTCAGGTGTGTGTAATTTCTCCAATTTTTAGGCTTCAATTTCTTGTTGGTTGCATTTTGGGAACGAAAAGGCCATTTCCGGCCTATTTTGGCTTATTTTGGCCTTTTCGCTCCCAAAATGTACTTATGAAGTGATTTAACCTCAAATTCTTTTTGAACATGATTATATGATGTATAATGTAACTAGTATGTAGATTTTTAGGCTTTAATTTTTTGTTGGTTGCATTTTGGGAACGAAAAGGCCATTTCCGGCCTATTTTGGCCTATTTTGGCCTTTTCGCTCCCAAAATGTACTTATGAAGTGATTTAACCTCAAATTCTCTTTGAACATGATTATATGATGATATTTAACTAGTATGTAGATTTTTAGGCTTTAATTTCTTGTTGGTTGCATTTTGGGAACGAAAAGGCCATTTCCGGCCTATTTTGGCCTTTTTTGGCCTTTTCGCTCCCAAAATGTACTTATGAAGTGATTTAACCTCAAATTCTTTTGAACATGATTATATGATGATATAGTAACTAGTATGTAGATTTTTAGGCTTTAATTTCTTGTTGGTTGCATTTGGGAACGAAAAGGCCATTTCCGGCCTATTTTGGCCTATTTTGGCCTTTTCGCTCCCAAAATGTACTTATGAAGTGATTTAACCTCAAATTCTTTTTGAACATGATTATATGATGTATTATAACTAGTATGTAGATTTTTAGGCTTTAATTTCTTGTTGGTTGCATTTTGGGAACGAAAAGGCCATTTCCGGCTATTTGGCCTATTTTGGCCTTTTCGCTCCCAAAATGTACTTATGAAGTGATTTAACCTCAAATTCTTTTTGAACATGATTATATGAGTATAATGTAACTAGTATGTAGATTTTTAGGCTTTAATTTTTTTGGTTGCATTTTGGGAACGAAAAGGCCATTTCCGGCCTATTTTGGCCTATTTTGGCCTTTTCGCTCCCAAAATGTACTTATGAAGTGATTTAACCTCAAATTCTTTTTGAACATGATATATGATGTATAATGTAACTAGTATGTAGATTTTTAGGCTTTAATTTCTTGTTGGTTGCATTTTGGGAACGAAAAGGCCATTTCCGGCCTATTTGGCCTATTTTGGCCTTTTCGCTCCCAAAATGTACTTATGAAGTGATTTAACCTCAAATTCTTTTTGAACATGATATATGATGTATAATGTAACTAGTATGTAGATTTTTAGGCTTTAATTTCTTGTTGGTTGCATTTTGGGAACGAAAAGGCCATTTCCGGCCTATTCTGGCCTATTTTGGCCTTTTCGCTCCCAAAATGTACTTATGAAGTGATTTAACCTCAAATTCTTTTTGAACATGATATATGATGTATAATGTAACTAGTATGTAGATTTTTAGGCTTTAATTTCTTGTTGGTTGATTTTGGGAACGAAAAGGCCATTTCCGGCCTATTTGGCCTATTTTGGCCTTTTCGCTCCCAAAATGTACTTATGAAGTGATTTAACCTCAAATTCTTTTTGAACATGATATATGATGTATAATGTAACTAGTATGTAGATTTTTAGGCTTTAATTTCTTGTTGGTTGCATTTTGGGAACGAAAAGGCCATTTCCGGCCTATTTGGCCTATTTTGGCCTTTTCGCTCCCAAAATGTACTTATGAAGTGATTTAACCTCAAATTCTTTTTGAACATGATATATGATGTATAATGTAACTAGTATGTAGATTTTTAGGCTTTAATTTCTTGTTGGTTGCATTTCGGGAACGAAAAGCCATTTCCGGCCATTTCGGCCTATTTTGGCCTTTTCGCTACCATGCCCAGCCCCCACCCCCCCCCCATGCCCCCCCCACCCCCCCTTCCCACTGCTGTCCCCCCCTCCCCCTGCTGTCCCCCCATTCCCCACCTGCCGCCCTCCCCTCTGTCCCCCCCATTCCCCCCTGCTGCCCCCCCACCCCACTGCTGCCCCCCTTTCCCCCCCCTGCCCCCCCTCCCCCCCCACTGCCCCCCCCCCCCTTCTACATACTAGTTACATTTTTAATTTGCTTTTTTTTTTTATTAATTTGTATGTGTTTTTACCATTTCAGGGACATGGAGGATGTGCATACGGATACGAGTGCGGAACACACTACCGAGGATGAGTCTTTCGATCACAAAAAGGAACAACGGCAAATGGTTATGGCTCGACGTGAAGAAAAAGGTATACAAGCGTCAATTGCAAGTAAGAACTTGTGGACGAAAAAGAGGAAAGGAAGGGGACCTACAAAGTCACTAGGGAAACCCACCCTAATGACTTTGGAGTACGATCAATCGGGGCAACCTTGTGGAAAATGGCGTCAAAAGTATGCCATGCAAATTGGGATTTGCATGCATAAGCTCTCCATTCTCCACTCATGGAAAGAGGTCCCCGAGTCTTTGAAGAAGATGATTTGGGAAGATACTATGGTAAGATTCGCGTATAATTATTATAATTTTAACACTTTGGTTAAATATACTATGTAATATTGACTAATTTGTGTAATGCGTTCTTTGTAGAATCAATTCCATTTTCCAAACGATGAAGCGAAGAAAATTTGTTTCTATCCGCAGTGCCCAAAATTCCGAGACTTCAAGGCCAAGCTAGTGTCGGGGTGGATCACGAAGCGGAGAAAAGTCGGGGGAACAAAGAAGAAGAAAATCTACGACGGGGAAGCAACACCTTCTTCTGAGGCTTCACATGACACATCATTCGAGGATCCCTCAAGCTTCCATATCAGATATGGAGGCATATCACAGCTGAGCAGTGGCATGCATTTGTTGCACAAAAAACAACTACCCCAGAAGTTGTTGTTGAAGAATTTTTTACTAGCTAAGATTTAATACTTCAGATCCAATATTATATAACACCATATCTAACCTTTGTTTATATTTGTGTGTTTCAGGCAATTCGTGAGAAAAATAGCGCGAATGCAAAATCTAGGAAGCACTACCACCATCTGGGTGCTCATTCGTATGGTCAGGCGAGAGAATCGTGGATGATGCACATTACCCCACGATTGCGTCGACCACGACGCAATCGGGCACTAGCTCTACGACGACAGCTGCACAGCGGCAACCAGATAGAGTGCTCGATTGGTGGTGTTCCATGCATGGGGTTGATGCAAAGGGACAGAGAGTCATACTGATCCCGGAACAAACAGATAGCTAATGCCATTGTAAGTACATATTATAAGTTATTGATAAGGTTTACATAATAATATAACTTCTGCGCTCACGAGTATTTCTCTCTTATCATTTATGCAGATTGGCTTGAAGGAAAAGGAGGCAGCTGGTGAGTTCACTCCTAGAGGACAAGTTGATGCCTTACACGAGACTCTAGGACGGGACCAGTATGGACGTGGAGGGGCGTAGGAGGTGTCCGCCTCGGGGTGAGAAAGGTGTATGGTGATCAATACACCTCTACGTCCAGATCCACTACCTCCAGTGTAATTCATCACCTTCCAAGATGTGGAGGCTATGAAAGCCGAACTTCGGGAGGAGCTCAGAGCGGAGATGACTCAGAATTTCAACGCCATTTTGGCGCAGATGGGCTTACCGACTTTTGGTGCTTTCACGCAGGGCAATGTTCCTATGCAGCCTGTTCCTAAGCAGCCTGTTCCTACGCAGCCTCGTCCACAACCGGAGTTAACGGTAATTGTTTAATATCACAACTATTGTTCTTAATATTGTTTCATAGACTAACCTTGAATAGAGTTTTTTTTTAAAGGAAGAGACACCATGTGGCTATGTAATCAAGGAGATGGTCATGGTAGATTCATTATCGTGGCTTATGGATCTATACAGCCCCCTAGGGACCGGCCACTATTGCACAACCAGCCAGTAGCTGATATTCACTTTGATTCTTTGCGTAAAGGAACAATACGGTCCTTACTAGTCAAATCATTGTTAAATAGGTAGCCTAATCGAAACTATATATGCACACTTAGCTTATTAAATATTAAATGTACATCTAATCTTATAATAATGTGTATTGATGTAGTGTGATGAAGAAGATTACTTCATCTGGACTTCGACAAGGAAAAGCTCCTGTTTGGTATTTAGTCGAGGTAACATGTAATATTTTTTGCATCCTTTTATACAAACACATAATACACATATAACATGTCATTTATTGCATCTTTGGTGAATTTTTAGTGTCCGGTACAAGAAGGTGGACTTGCGTGTGGGTATTACGTCATGAGGTTCATGCTCGATATCGTCAACTATTGCAAAGATGTTGTTGATCTTCGAAAGGTATGTAACTTTTAGGTTTCCAATTGTTGTTTGTTGTATTTCCGGCCTATTTTGCCTTTTCGCTCCCAAAATGTAGTTATGATGTGATTTAACCTCAAATTCTCTTTGAACATGATTATATGAGGCATATTATAACTAGTATGTAGATTCTTAGGCTTTAATTTGTTGTTGGTTGCATTTCGGGAACGAAAAGGCCAATTCCGGCCTTTTGGCCTATTTTGGCCTTTTCGCTCCCAAAATGTACTTATGAAGTGATTTAACCTCAAATTCTCTTTGAAAATGATTAATGAGGCATATTATAACTAGTATGTAGTTTAGCTTTAATTTCTTGTTGGTTGCATTTCGGAACGAAAAGGCCATTTCGGACTATTTGGCCTATTTTGGCCTTTTCGCTCCCAAAATGTACTTATGAAGTGATTTAACCTCAAATTCTCTTTGAACATGATTAATGAGGCATATTATAACTAGTATGTAGATTCTTAGGCTTTAATTTCTTGTTGGTTTGCATTTCGGGAACGAAAAGGCCATTTCCGGCCTATTTTGGCCTATTTTGGCATTTTCGCTCCCAAATGTAATGAAGTGATTTAACCCCAAATTCTCTTGAACATGATTATATGAGATATATTAATAACTAGTGGTAGACTTTTAGGCTTTAATTTCTTGTTGGTTGCATTTCGGGAACGAAAAAGGCCATTTCCGGCCTATTTTGGCCTATTTTGGCATTTTCGCTCCCAAAATGTAGTTATGAAGTGATTTAACCTCAAATTTTCTTTGAACATGATTATATGAGATATATTATAACTAGTGTGTAGACTTTTAGGCTTGCATTTGATTTTGATTCCATTTCGGGAAGATATATGTCATTTTTAGAAGTACTAACTACGGTAAAATGATTGACTTTTTGTATATGTTTATTCCTTGGTTGTTTTGCAAGGTTTATGCTAGTCCATACCACGTTTAAGGAACTTCACCAAGAAGGAATTGACGAAGTTCGAGATAAGTTGGCGTCCCACATTACCGATGATTGCATAGGATGAGATTTTCGCTCCAACAATGTAATACTAGCTAGTTTCTATCACCTATGTACACTTTTTACATTATTTAATATATTTGAAGTTAATTATTACCTTTCTCCACTTGTCATATATTATTGTATTGCAATTTGCATTTTTTTCTTGTCAAGAGAGGTTATGGGGGGGGTGGGCTGGTGTGTGGGTGTAGGCTGTGCTGCTGCTGGTATGTGCAGGCTGTGTGCAAGCAAAATAAAAAAAAAAAATTATAAAGTGAAGGGCTGCGCTAGTTTAAACTAGCGCAGCCCTTCTTACTTGAAGGGCTGCGCTAGTATAAACTAGCGCAGCCCTATCTAGCAAGAAGGGCTGCGCTAGTCCTTCACTAGCGCAGCCCTTCTTCTTAGAAGGCTAGCCCTTCTAAACAAAAGAAGGGCTGCGCTTGTGAAGGAGGCGGCAGCCCTTTAGTTAGAAGGGTGCGCTTTTTTCAAAAAGGCGCAGCCCTTCTTGCTAAGAAGGGCTGCGCCTTTTTGAAAAAAGCGCAGCCCTTCGTCTTGAAGGGCTGCGCTTTTCTAGCGCAGCCCTACTTGAATAATGAAGGGCTGCGATGGAAAGGGCTGCCCTCTAAAAGCGCAGCCCTACATGCCAATTTCAGCGCAGCCCTACTGCTTTTTTCCACTAGTGTATTTACACAATACAAACAATTTCAACATGGTAGTAGCTTGAAAAGAAAATTCTGACCAGTTAATAGTAAAACCATTAACCAAATTCTGACAAGTTAATAAAAGCATGCCCATCAAAAGCTCCTCTGTGCAAGCAATTCATATCAACATTATCAATTTCAACTAATAAACAACCAATCTTCTTCACAAAAGCATATTCAAAACCTAAATCTGTAATTATAGTAGGCCAAAATAGAAATTATATGTTATTTTAACTGATTAATTGTTTAAATGTGTAGCCTCAACTATTTATATAAGTAATGTTAACTAAAAAATCGACAATTAAGCTAAATTTAGGTTCGAATTTTACTTTTGAAGTGATTTTCCCTATATAAAACCCTAAGTTTGTCGATTTTAACACATGCATTTAACTTATTGAAGAATCTAAGCTACAAAG
The DNA here is from genome assembly GCF_026745355.1 of Beta vulgaris subsp. vulgaris. Taxonomy (NCBI): domain Eukaryota; kingdom Viridiplantae; phylum Streptophyta; class Magnoliopsida; order Caryophyllales; family Amaranthaceae; genus Beta; species Beta vulgaris. Next base: position 45,358,000 of record NC_079209.1, on the reverse strand, counting down.
TTAATTCAGATAAAAAAGCAACTCAAAAATGAATTTGTGAAGTTGTTTCTAACCTTCTCTCTCTGAATTATCCTACTAAGAAGTGAAATGTGCGAGAATGTGAGCACTATAATGCCAAAAAGTATCTATACCTTCATCATCATCAAAAGTATACAATTTCAAATCACAATCACCTTCAAAAGGTCTATTCATATCCCAAAGATCACATTTACCCTAGAAATTACTGCATTCGACGCCAAATTCTTCCAAATTTGCATTGCGATATCAATTGGAGTTGTAATCCATTTTTCACCTTCCTTAACATTTCCATCCGACAATGTAATCCTTCACCGAAAACAAAAACACCAAAAAGAATTTGTCAAAAAATAGTCAAAAAGAGGAGAGCGAAGAACAAAAAGGAAGAGAGAGAAACTTGATGGATTCGCCAGAGATGGAGAGCGATTTTCGCTCAAGAACTAGCTAGAAGGAAGAGAGAGAAGAGAAAAACGAGGGTTACTACTTTGTTTTGTTTTTTAATTTTTTTTGCCTTTTTTTTATTTGGGCTGTTTGTGGATAGTGGGTTATTTGTGCTGTTTTTGGTAGTGGGTATTAGACTTGGGCCTGCCTAATTATAATGTTAAAATTAGACGGTCTCTTACAAGACGAGCTGTCTAACACAAACTCACGCCTAGTATATTAACGGTAACTCGTTCACGACCCATTCTACAGCGTGAAATAATCCCCTTCCAAAATGCATACACTAAGGACCGCTCAATTCATGACAATCTTCTCATCGCCTAGGAAGCCCTAGACACTTTCCAAAAGTCCAAAAATCGAACAGGTTGGTGTGCCTTAAAACTCGATATGGAAAAGGTCTATAATAGAATTGAATGAGACTTCCTTTGGGAAACACTTCGCTTTTGGTTTCCCTCCCACCTGGATCCTCTGGATCAAAGAATGCGATCCTAATGTCTCTTATTCCATAAAAGTATATGGTCAAATCACACAATGGTTCCGACCATCTCGGGGGCTGTGGCAAGGTGACCCACTCTCCCCGTACTTGTTCAACCTTTGCATGGAAGTTCTAATCCGTAAATTGACAATTCAATCCCACATACGGGAATCGGGGATCGGCTTCAAGATCCATCCATGTACTACCACCAGTCCCTGTCTCATATTTGCCGACGATAGCCTTGTTTTTTGCAAAGCATCTGCCACAACCTGTCAAAATTTTAAAAATTCACTTAAGGAATTCTGCAATCTTTCCGGCCAACTTGTTAACTTTCACAAGTCCTCCATCATTTTCTCCAAATATGTCCAACCACTACAGAAATTATAGCTGGCAAGCCACTTCAATATGCTCCCCTCCTCCTCCCTTGGTCGTTACCTGGGGGGTGCTTTTTTAGCTCCTTCCACCCCATTAAAGTAGATCGGCACACCATTCTTGCCAAAACAAAACAACGGGTCAACCTTTAGGAGTCGGGCTTCCTATCTAAAGCTGGTCGTCTCACCCTAATACAATCGAGTCTCGAATCACTACCGTCCTATACGTGCGCCTTAACTCTTCTTCCTTCCGACTTGGATAAATCCATAGACTCCATGCACCGGACTTACTTTTGGCGTCAAAACAAAGATAAAAATAGTATTCCAGTAATTGCTTGGGATATAATTTGCACCCCCAAAGCATATGAGGGCCTCGGTCTACGCAAAATCTTGCCTTTAAACAAAGCTTACATCGCAAAATTAGGATGAAAAAATCTTACCGGCCCAACCAATATATGGGTTCAACTAATAAAAGCAAAAATTTGCACGATGAGTCCTTCTTCAATTACTCACCTAAACCTCATAATTGTCCTATTTGGAGAAACATCCTCAAACAACGACCCTCCCTACGCAAAGGTATCCGATGGAAGATTGGAGATGGTACACATATCCTATTCTGGTTGCACAATTGGGGCTCTAGTGACAGTCTCCTCAACATGCTTCTCCTCTCACTGGATCAAGTCAACATTTCTCTGTGTCTAAGCCATTTCATCCTTCCCACCAGACATTGGGACCTTAAAAAACTTTCCAACCTTTTTACCGAACATATCCTCAAGATCATAAAAGGAATTCGTTTGCCAAAGCATCCCATTCCCGGAGCCGATTTGGGGACCTTCATCATTAGGAGAATTGGCAATCAAATAAGCAACTTGGTTAGCCCATCAACTACCTCCTCACCAACCCAAATGGGAATATCGATGGATCTGGAAACTACAAATGTAATCCCCCATAATTTTATGAATTTTATAAATATATTTAAAGTATATTTATAAATGATTATAATATTTATGAGTCGAATTATTTATATGTTTGACTATTTTGAGGAGTTAAAAGAGTTTTATGGTTTTTATTTCTTAAATTAAATAAATGTTTCATTAAGTGGAACTTTAATTATTTAAAGAGTAGTATTTAAAGTATATTTAATTATTAAATTAAGCTTCTGGGTTGAGGATCCCAATTTGTAGCCTTTTGATCCCATTTAAAAGCCCAAAGGACTAATTCTTTTCCTAATAAGACTCCTATTCTAATGAACTCCTAATTCTACTAGGATTAGGGAAAGGGAACCTATAAATACTTCATTAAACTACCCATGATTCAAATTTTCAGATTTGGCTTATTCCACTAATTCTCTTTTTCCTCTTTCCTCCCCTCACTCGACTTTTGCTCGGTTTCTCACTTGTTTTCTCTCATCCCAAATCTGATTGTCTCGATTTCTCATAGTTTTGTTTATTTTTCGCCACAAATTCCTTCTGAGAAATTATAGATCTCGAAAAGTTATTGAACTTAGACTCAAGAATAACTCGATTCTGATTATTATTCAATCAGTTATGGCCTACGCAAGTTTTGCAATTTTGCTACCATATGTCCCTCGCGATTTCGGTATTGATTTAATATTTCTAAGTATTATTTTGTTAAATTATTGTTTGAGGATTGTATATTTAATTATTTCAGATTATATGTCTCATATTATTAAGCAAAAAAAATTCTGAATTAATATTTTATGTTCAAGGTGAGATTTAAATATTAAAGTCTTGATCTTTGAGGTTTTAAAAGCCTATTTTAGTAGTACCATATTTTAGGGTTTGAAATATTTAATTTTTGGTGTCAAAAGAATTTTAGAAAAGGTTTAAGTGAAGTTTTATTACTTTAAATTTATTGGTATATTGATATACCAATGTTTTAATTTTGTTAGGCGGAGATTATTCCCTTGGCAACTTTTAAAGTAGAAAAGTGGCCTATCAATTTGTCTACACAAGATACATACATACGTGTGTGCTATGTAATTTAGTATCATGATTTAAGAAGAAAAGGTTGTAGTATCATGTATAGGAACTTTATAAATTCATATGTGATTTCTAGTATGATTGGATTTTACAAGTTTTATGCCTGTATGCAAGCATGTTAATTATGAGATTATTATGAGTTAAAGATTGTTATGTTTATATGAAAGTATTGATGCAAGCATGTGGATGGAAACTTTATTTATTAATTCACATGGGGAAATTAATATATTATTGAGATTGAATCATGTTTATTCATGTGTTCCCTTACAAGTATTATTTTCACTACTTTATAAGAATTGTGGGCCTTATCTGGTAAGTTGACAAGTATGCCTTAAAAAAGGTAAGATTGATTGTTGGCTAGGTTCAAAAAAATAAGAAAGATTGAGATTAAAAGAAACAATCTTGGATTGTAAGTTGTGTGATCACTTATTAAATCCTAAGATAAAAGAGAAGTTCAGTTGTAAATGTTTGATTTAATATTCCTGTGTTACTTGTGGGTGTGTATCATAACAAGTAATAAAATGTAAATTACGTAAAGTGTAACGAGGATAGTCATAGACTTTAGACTAGTGCACGTCTAGAGTTTGACATTAGCAGTTAGAGTACATGGTGGTAGCCCATGGCTTTTCCTGGGAGATGGATTGATCACAATCCCTATTATTTTCAGAGGTTCCTCGATATCGCAGGTCATTCTGGAATACGGAGTCGCACCCGTATTTCGTCTTCCTATAGGAACAAATTATGGCAACAAAAATTTGAATTGTTGATAGATAGCAACATATATTATTTTTTGTTACCTATTATAAAGTGACGTTTTTTACTCTAATTTTTCAACAAATAAAAGCAACATATTTTTGATTTGTTGCTATTGGAAACTAGTTGTTTTACTATTTGTTGCTAGATAGCATCGTATTTTCAATTTGTTGTTATATAATAACAAACTACGACAACAAATATTTGGTTTGTTGTCGTTAGAAACAATTAATTTTAGTATTTGTTGTTAGATGGCATCATATTTGCGATTTGTTGTCATTTAGCAACAAATTACGACAACCAATTGTGGCTCTATTGACATCAGGAACAATTAATTTTACTAACTGTTATTAGATGGCATCATATTTCCAATTTGTTGCAATTTAGCAACAAATTACCAAAACCAATATTTCATTCGTTGATCGCATTAGAAACAATTAATTTTATGATTCGTTGATAGATGACATCATATTTTCATTATGTTGCTATTTAGAAACAAATATGGAAATAGATATTTGATTTGTTATCGTTGGAAACAATATATTGTATTATTTGTTGTTGAAATAACATCAGTTTTTCCCAAAAATGTGTCCCACATCGAAGAAAGATTAACCAAACTACCACTTTATATATCAAGAAATTTCATACACTATTATCAATTTCCATTAGTATCAGTATGCAAATATCATTCAGAACTGTAAGTGGACTGACTCTCCTTCTCTTTATTGATTTGCATAAATGTATTTATCAAATTATCAAACAATAAACAAAAAATATAAGATTAACCCACGTTGTATGAAGAGTGCATTAGTTAAAGTGTAACTCTAGAACAATCAAAAGTTTCTTTCTATTTTTAGCAACCAATATCAATAATTTGTTACTAATGTCTAGCAACAAAACATTAATAATTTGTTGCGATAAGTCGCAACAATCATTTATAACTCGTTACTAGAGTTGCCAACAAATTCGCCAAATATAGAAACCAACATGGCAACAATATTTCAATGGATGCTATGTGGCAACGAAAATGTTTCAGATTTTGTTGCTAAAATCATATGGAAACAAGCCTTTTAGCAACAACTATTTTTTGTTTCCAATTTGTTGCTAACGCAAGTTAGCAACAAATTTCTCATGAATACCAACAATTTTTTACTGTTGCTAAATTGATTTATTTTTGTAGTGCTACGTGAAGGCAAGCTAGATAAGACAACTCAAGTCCAATAATAACTATTCCATTAAAGTAATAAAAAGATGTTTACAGTTTAGTTTAGCAGAAGTTGTCTGCAGAATGTTATATTGTTATATTATTATTTATCCATGCATGTTATTTATTAGTATCATGTTAGGAATATTTATGTAATACTATGTAGTACCCAGGTTTGTTGATTACGTGCTTTGTTTGTGATTGTTGATCATGGCTTTGCCTTATTGATCCTATGATGAACCTATTTTGGTGAGCAGATTCTTTAGAGCATTGACATTTACAGGTTCGTAGATGTTGCATCATTGGGAATCTGGGAATGGAGAGCTTGTGTAATCTAGTATATCATATTTTTTGCATTAGTAGGAACGTGTTATAATAAGTGTTTTGAGTAGACATATATAGAGTGTTTGATTTTTAAAGTACTTATTTATTTATGATAATAAAGTATGGAGTTTAATTAGATGTTTTCTGTTTAAAATTTTTGAATAAGCCGGTATCTTATCACACGGGCGATAGTACTTGGGTAATTCTCTAAGTTTTATATTAAGAAGGTATTTCTGGAAACATAGAATTATCAGGGTGTTACAAAGTGCTATCAGAGCTTTAGGTTATCAAAACTTTTAGGCACCTAACTAACTTACTAGTTATTTGAATAAACTTTAGAATTTCTCCTACTTATTCGTTTTGAAAAACTTGTAGGAATATATTATTATATGTATATTCCAGAGGACCAAATTTTTTTTTTAGGGTCCGATTTCTTTATCATTGTCCGGAAATTTTATTTTCTCGAAATTTTTTTCTTCGAATTTTTTTGATAATTCGAAAATTTTAGGATTTCGAAATTTTTTTAAAAGAAAAAAAAAATCATATTGTTTTCCTCTTTCGAATTTTAGAAGTCCAAATTTTTTTTATTTAGTCGAATTTTTTTTTTTAGTTCGACATTTAATTAGTATTATTTTATAAGGATGCCTGCATTATTTTTTTATGCCTTCAAAGTTTTAATTGTTGCATTGTGAGAATGGGTAGTATAGGAAGGGCATATAAGATAAAAATATTATAGGCCTGCATTGAATAGGTAGTTCAACATGTTATTGTTTTTTCTTTCCTGCTAACTATTCATGATTATCTTTCTTCCCTGCTAACTGTTTATATCTTTCTTCCCTGCTAAGTGTTACATTTTTGTGTCTATGATGTTAATTGCAACTTTTTATTATTGTTAAGAAATAAGTTGGTATTTTTGATTGGAAAATATTCTTATTATCGTTTGAGGATTGAAGGATATTATTTAGTTATTTGAGTTGAGCGAGAACATATTTTAGTACGCGAAAAGGGGAATTTTTTTTTATTGTGATTGGTTTCATTTGATCCTTATGTGATTAAATTTTTGTAGTTTCCACGTGTATGTTTTGATGGGAATATTTTCTCATGGATGATTATGTGATTGCTAGAGAACATTTCATGTTGTACCTGGAGCTATTTGAGAAATTCTTTGTTGAAGCGATCTTTATGGTCAAATCAAATGTTGTCTTCGTAGAGAATGACAAGTAAGTTGTGAATCAAAACCAAAGTAGAGTTACGTTAAATTTCAGTCGCGAAGTAGAGTGTCAAACAACAATAATGTGTTAGCTTCTGCTATTCGCCTGTTGGCCGAGAAATTGACTCACGAATGAGCTGAGCTTCCCGATCCTGCTAGGGACATGTTTGAGAGACTAGCTAAGATTAAACCATCGTACCTTAAGGGCTAAGCTGACTCTACCCTCTTAGAGAGCTGGATTAGGGCATTTGAAAAGATTTTCGAGGCTGTGAACTATCGTGAAGGTATGAAATTAGGTCAAGTTATATTGTATCTGAAAGATGAAGTTGATTTATGGTGGAGAGATAGTGGAGCTAGATTAAGTGCAGTGGAAGGATTCAATTGGGATGCCTTTGTTATTGCCTTGAGAGGGAAATTTTACTATGCTTTTATGAGAAAGCAAAAGGCCCAAGAATTCATTAACCTTAGGATGGGTAGTATGACCATCTCTGAGTACTATAAGAAATTCATAGCCTTGTCCAGATTTGTACCTGAGGTTGTAGCCACTGAGGAACTTAAGGCTCAAAGGTTTGAGCAAAATTTAACTGATGAGATACAGTTGGGATTAGAAGGTGAGACCTTTACATCCCTAGATATAGTGTATGGGAGAGCATCCCATATTTATGGACTACAATCAAGAAGAGATAAGAAAAATGCAGTAGTAGATGAGAAGAGGAAAGATTTTAATGCTGGGGGAAACCAAGGGAATTTCAAGAGAAACTGGAATGATAATGGGAATTTTCAAGGGAGAAACAACCAAGATAACCGCAATAAGGGTAAACCTGAGAGAGTTCATCACTGCAAGAGCTGTAACAAAAATCATCCTGGGAGAACTGTAAGGGAGACCTAGTGATTTCCAACTACTGCCAGAAAAAGGGTCATAGGGAGTACAAGTGCTACTCTAAGCATGGTAAAGAGCAGAAAGGTCAAGGGAATGGTATTAGGTCAGATCAGGGTTCAACCATCTAGAAACCATGGTCCTAAGCTTATAGGTCAACAGAACAACTAGGGGAACTATAGCAAGCCTACAAGTGAGAAATCCAGCCAAAGTAAGCCTGCGAGCAAGATGTTCGTGATGAGTCGAAAGGAAGCTGAGAAATCTGGTGACGTAGTTTATGGTAATTTTTCTATTAACTCAGTCCTTATTAAAGCATTATTTGATTCGGGAGAAACTTATTCTTTTATATCATCACCTGTCTTAAAGAGTCTGGGGTAAGTGGATTATGAAGAAATTGACTTGTCTATTAGTATACCTATTGGAGAAATCATAAGGTGTGCCAAGTTATTTAGAAATTTGCCTTTAAAGATAGGAGACTGTGTTTTTCCATCTGACTTAATAGAATTTAATTTGGGAGACCTAGATGTGATTCTTGGGATGAATTGGTTAGGTCTTTACAAGGCCAATATCGACTATGAGATTCAAAAGGTAGTGTTAAGAAACCCTTTGGAAAAATTGACCTCCTATAGACGCTTTGGGAAACCTAAGAAGTTTGGAGTTATCTCTGCTATGCAAGTAAGAAAGTTGATGAGAAAGGGGTGTGAGTTATTCTTCTGTAGTGTGCAGGATGTGAGTAAGGAAGTCGAAGTAAAGCTTGAGGATGTTCAAATTGTGAACGAGTTTATGGATTTGTTTCCAAGTGAGATTTCAGGTATGCCACCTGCTAAAGCTGTTGAATTCACCATAAACTTAGTTCCTGGAACTACAGCTATATCTAAGGCACCCTATAGAATGGCACCTCCTGAGATGAGTGAGCTGAAAATGCAATTGCATGAGGCTATGTATTTTTTATAGGGAGTTGAATAATGTAACCATCAAAAACAAATATCCTTTGCCTAGAATAGAATACATATTCGACCAGTTGAATGGAGCGAGTTTGTTCTCAAAGATTGACTTATGTTCAGGTTATCATCAATTGAGGGTAGCTAATAAGGATGTACCTAAGACAATCTTTAGAACGCGTTATGGTCACTATGAGTTCACTGTAATGCCATTTGGGTTAACCAATGCTCCTGCTATACTTATGGATTTAATGAATAGGATCTTTCATGAGTTTTTAAACAAGTTTGTGGTGGTTTTTATTGATGACATACTAATATATTCGAGGAATGAAGCTGAGCATGATAAGCACTTGAGGATCATTTTGGAGACATTGAGGAAAAATCAATTATATGCCAAGTTCTATAAGTGTGAGTTGCATTTGGAGAAGGTAGCGTTTTTGGGTCACTATGTGTCTAAGGAAGGAGTCTCTGTAGATCCTGCTAGTTGTGAGTGAGTGGCCAACTCCAAAGAGCGTGTCAGATATTAGAAGTTCCTTAGGTCTAGCTAGATATTATAGGAGATTTGTGAGAGATTTCTCAAAGATAGCGAGACCTATGACCAACTTGATGAAAAAGGAGTCAAAATTTGAGTGGAGTGAAAAGTGTGAAGAAGCCTTCCAGATCTTGAAAGATCGTTTAACCTTGCACTTGTTTTGACCTTGCCTGATAGGAATGAGGGATTGAGGTATATACTGATGCTACGAAGAATGGTATAGGATGTGTGCTACAACATAATGGGAAGGTAATTGCATATGCGTCGCGTCAATTGAAACCTTATGAGGCTAATTACCCTACCCATGACCTAGAGTTAGATGCCATAGTGTTTACATTGAAAATTTGGAGACATTACCTCTATGGAGCGACTTGCAAGATATCCACATACCATAAGTGCTTGAAGTACATTTTCACCAAAAAAGACCAGAATATGAGGCAAAGAAGATGGCTGGAGTTGATTGAGGATTATGACCTAGAGATCCAGTATCATGAAGGGAAAGAAAATATGGTTGCTGATGCCTTGAGTAGAAAATCGAGTCATAGTTTGAGTGCCTGGATAGTCCCTGAGGAGTTATATCGAGATATGCAAAGGCTGAGCCTAGAACTCTTAATCCTAGGGAGAGTGAGGCAAGACTGAGCGATCTATCTTTGGGTTTGTCAGTTTTCGATGAGATCAAAGAGGGTCAACTTGGGGATGAGTGCCTAGATAAGATCAAGGAGAAAATGAAGCAAGGTAAGGAAGCTGACTTTAAGATTCATGAGGATGGGAGTCTAAAGTTTAAAGGGAGGTGGTGTATACCACAAAAGTGTAATGACCTTAAGAGATTCTGTGCACCCCGGGGGTGACAAGTTGTATAAAGACCTTAAAGGTATCTATTGGTGGCCAAATATGAAGCGAGAGGTAGCTGAGTTATGTGTCTAAGTGCCTAACCTGTCAGAAGGTGAAGATAGATCATAAGAGACCCATGGGGGAAGATTCAATCCTTAGAGGTTCGTGGATGGAAGTGCGATTCTATTTCTATGGACTTTATGACTGCCTTACCTAAAACAAGGAGTGGAAATGACATTATTTCGGTTATTATGGATACAATGACCAAATCCGTTGTGTTTATACCCATTAAGGAGACATGGAAAAAGAAGCAACTCGCTAAGACATACATTAGGCATGTGGTGAGACTACATGGAGTTCCAAAGGATATCATTTCTTATCGTAACTCTAGGTTTCTTTCGAAATTTTGGAAAAAGATCCAATTAAATCTTGGTACAACATTGAAAATGAGTACAACCTTTCACCCTGCGACTGATGGTCAGACTAAGAGGACTAACCAGACTATGGAGGATATGTTGAGAGCATGTGCTATTGACTTTCAAGGTAGTTGAGATGACCAATTAGACCTGATTGAGTTTTCTTATAACAAAAGTTATCATGTGTGCATTAAGATGGCACCTTTTGAGGTATTATATGGATGGAAGTGTAGAAGCCCCATTTGTTGGAATAATTTTAGTGAAAATATAGTCTTGGGGACAGAATTCATGTGAGGAAAGATCTGTAAAGATTCTCGACAGGAAAGTGTGTAGTACACGCAATAAGGACATCCACATCGTGAAAGTACTTTGGTCGAACCACGAGTCTGAAGAGGCAACGTGGGAAACTGAAGATGAGATGAAAAAGAAGTATCCAAACTTATTCCTTGAGGTGAGTTACGAGGGCGTAACTCGTTTTCTTTAAGGGGGATAGAATGCGATAAATTTCACGCTTTTGTCTATTTTAATGAGATTTTTTATGCATTTGTATGCCTATGTTGGGCAATTTGCAAATGTTAGTGCAAAAAAAGTAGATTCTCCGCATAAGAAAACGTGTTCATAAGTAACACAAGTGTTTTATGTTAGCAAAAGTGTCCACATAAGTGGCACACTACTTTTGAAAAGGAAGTTGAGTTTCAATTTTTGAAAATGTATGAGTTTTTCCTATCAAGTTTCGGGACGAAACTTCTTTTCAGAGGGGTAAACTGTAATCCCCCATAATTTTAAGAATTTTATAATATCGTCGTGTTTGCCTACTTTGAAGTTTTGAAAGAGAGTTTTCTTAAAAGTTTTGGTTTTCGTGCCCAAGTTTCGGGACGAAACTTCTTTTAGGAGCGGTAGACTATAATCCGCCGTAATTTTATGAATGTTATAAATATATTTAAAGTATATTTATAAATAATTTTAATATTTTATGAGTCGAATTATTTTAATGTTTGACTATTTTGAGGAGTTAAAAGAGTTTTATGGTTTTTATTTCTTAAAATAATTAAATGTTTCATTAAGTGGAACTTTAATTATTTAAAGAGTAGTATTTAAAGTATATTTAATTATTAAATTAAGCTTATTGGTTGACGAGCCCAATTTGTAGCCTTTTGAGCCCATTTAAAAGCCTAAAGGAGTAATTTTTTTCCTAATAAGACTCATATTCTTATGTACTCCTAATTCTACTAAGATTAGACAAAAGGAACCTATAAATACTTCATTAAACCTCCCATGATTCATATTTTCAGATTTGGCTGTTTTTCCCACTAATTCTCGTTTTCCTCTTCCCTCCCTTCACTCGATTTTTCCTCCTTTGCTTCACTTGACTTTTGCTCGGTTTATCACTTGTTTTTCTCTCACCCGAATCTGATTGTCCATATTTCTTATAGTTCCGTTTATTTTTAGTCAAAACTTCCTTTTGAGAAATTATAGATCTCGAAAAGTTATTGAACTGAGGCTCAAGAATCACTCGATTCTAATTATTATTTTATCAAATATGGCCTCTACAATTTTTGCAATTTTGCTACCATATTTCACTCGCACTTTCGGTATTGATTTAATATTTCTAAGTATTATTTTGTTAAAATTATTGTTTCAAGATTGTATCTTTAATTATTTCAGATTATATGTCTCATATTATTAAGCTAAAAAAATTGCAGAATTAATATTTTGGGTTCAAGGTGAGATTTGAATATTAAAATCTTGATTTTTGAGGTTTTAAAAGCCAATTTTAGTAGTACCGTATTTTAGGGTTGGAAATATTTAATCTTTGGTGTCAAAAGAATCTTAGAAAAGGTTTTGACACGTTTTTAAGTGAAGATTTATTGCTGTAAATTAGTTTTGTATGTTGTTAGGCGGAGATTATTCCCTAGACAACTTTTAGAGTAAAATAGTGGCCTATCAATTTTTCTACGCAAGGTACGTACATACCTGTGTGCTAGGTGATTTAGTATTATGATTTAAGAAGGAAAGATTGTAGTATCATGTATAGGAACTTTATAACTTCAT